>NW_004524595.1:2588435-2604156 GCF_000260255.1 Octodon degus | reverse complement strand
GTCTGTCTGTCTGTCTGTCTGTCTGTCTGTCTGTCTGTATCTGGCATTTGTGCAGTTCCGTATACCCAGAGGAGCTCAAAAACCCATTAATAGATGATACTGATGATGCCAATAATCAGAGCTAAGAGCTCTGATTGTATTATAAGCAAAGAATTTGAATAATTGCACAACCAACAAGCCTCAGAGTGACATTTCTTCATCCCTATCATTGATGAGCATGACCTTGGGACAAGTCAACTTTGACTATTCCTCTGGGGGTGCAATGCAGGGAAGATTGAGGCATCATTTATAGAAAAGGGCAAAGGAACCCATCATCCTTAAAAGGGCAAAGGTGCCCCTACATGTCTTCTCCAATCTTCCTTAGGGATTCTGACCTTCCAAACCTCTCTACTTCTATTCCTTCCTTATGGACCCCCATCACTTAAGGACTCCTTAGAATTTGAGACAGAATGAAAACCTATAAGGCTATGAGTTGAATTATTAACAGCTTGTCTTCAGGTTTATTTTTAGCAAACAAAGGTCCCTCATGAGCTCAGAGACCTCATACCAGGGAGTACAAGCTCACCAATCCCTCGTGGTGCCTGTGCTTATTTGCAAGGACCGTGTGTAACCAAGAAGGTGGCCCATTCATGGGATGTCTGTATCAGGAAGTTGAAGCAATCAGAATTTCAGGGAAGAACTGACTTGTACAATGATCTGAAGGTAGACCTTCCTCTTCCCCATCCCATGACTCATGACTGGATCTATCCAAGGATTAGCTGTTCTTGCCAGCAACACATCTTGTTTTGTGAGCAAAGCTCATGTACTTCTCTTGCAGTCCACTGTCAGTCCTGGGAAGGTAGAAATGTCCCTAGCCTCTCCAGCAACTGTGCCAGCCATCTGGAATGCATGACTTTCAGATCTAAGGTGGCTGCTTATCTTTTTAAAATAAACCTGTGAATTAAATATCTCTTCGATGGACGAGAAGTGTAACATCTAGATGAAGAATTCAAGAGCCCTGAGATACTAATTCCAGCTTTGATGCTATTCATAGCTAAAATTTATTGAACCCTTACTAAATGACACACATTGTATCAAGTACTGCAGAGTCATTATCTTATTTAATCATGAGGTCTGCCTAATAGGATGAGAAAATAGAACTTTGGAAAAATTAAGTGACTTGCTCAAGGTCACACATTTAACAACAACGCGGACCTTGGACTCAAGATCCAGATCTGTCTAACTTCAAATCACTATTCTCATCCTCTACCTGTATTGTCTCCTGATCCACAAGATACTCAGTCACGTGTTTTGGATCCTGGGGACATCTTTCTATGCAAAAATCAAAGAATAGCTCTAGGATTTGCCTTGGTCACTTCACTGCTCAGTATGCTGTGCACCAATACTCCACACACACTTTGATCCAGGAACATTTTCAAGCCCCCACTGTCAGGGTGGAGTCTTCCTTCTCCTGGTCCACAATATTTCTCCATGTGTAATGTTCTGGTGGCCCAGGAGGCCACTGCACTACCTGGAAACACCTCCAGTTTCTTCTACCCAACCTTCGAGATGAGTGGCTCTTAGATAGGTAATAAGATAAATAAAGCCAATTCCCAAGAAGCAAGGCTTAAAAGTCAAGACATTTCAGGGGCCCTCAGAATTAGCAGCAGAAAAAGATATGTAATTGAGGTCAGAGGATAGAGAATGAGGCTAGATGGCAACACCTGGGAAGATTTGTGGAGGCAAAAGTACCCATGGAGAGATCTTTTTAGAGGGTCTGTGTAGAGTTCAGGATAGGAATACATCAGGAAGGGCAACAAGCCACATAAAACTCAAGAAATGTGCTGGGGGTAAGGAATATGTAACATATCTCCACCAGGCCCGCTGGGAGAAATTACCCCTCACCAGCCACCTTGAACGAACTAGCACATCCCTAACTTAGAGTCTGAGATTCCCAAGGGATACAAACACACATTATAGGGACTCATAAAATATCCTTTTCTCTTTTCAAAGAGATTTGTACCAATACTTTGATTTGGAAATATTTTTTAATCCATTATATGCACTAGTGACCTTTGGCAGGACATTTCATCTTTCTGGAACAATTCTTCCTCTTTTCGGGGGAGAGGATTAAAAAGATGAGAAATTTTAGTTCTATGAATTTCAGACTGGAAAGAGGCATTTTGCAAGCTGACAGACCTTTCTGAGATTGCTGCCCCAGCTGATGGCCTCAAGGTCACCAACCTTGAGCTTGAGAATGTTTAGTTAGAAAACAAAATCAAGAAAAGGGCAAGACTTGCTAATTTTTCTGTGGAATGGAATCGCCCAGGGAGAAGGACACATACAAACATTTGTATCAAGAGACTGATTTATTTTTGTGGTTTCCACATCACAGCTCACACTTGTCTCTGAAGAAAAGAAAAACCAGGGACATGTTTTGTTGTAGTCTGCAATCTGGAGACAATGGCGATACCATCTGATCAATGAACAATGAAGAAGTGAAGCAGAGACACAGATAGACACAGCTGATAATATGCAATCAGAGAAGGCAAGTCCATATTTATTCTTGTCTCTTTTGAAACACTACTCATCCCTTTTCCAACCTGTCCTCAACGTATACTTCACTATTATCCAGAAAGGTAAGAGGATAGGTCACCTTTCGATTTATTTACCTGCCCAGGAGGGGTGTTCTCTACGGCTCTGACCTTGTGTCTCCTCCACTGTCTCTGTAGAGAGCTTGTCCATGCACATAGGCTTAGCGCTGCTTTCCGGGAGGCTGACTCTCAGATCTTCTGCTCCAGCTCTCAAGTGCTAGCTCACCTGGGCCAGCAGCAGTACCTACTTCTCTGTTACTTGCAACTGTTTCTAGGTGGCTGCTGCCCATCATGCATCTCACACAGCTCCCTTCAGTCAGCCAACTAGCTCTTTACTTATTACTCTAGTTCTTTTCTGCAAGGGAGGAAACAACACATAAGTTCAGGACCCTCTTGAGCTTTAAACAGACAGAATGCCTTTGGACTTCTAGCGTTCTCATTACCATGACTGGTGAGGCCAAAGGCTCCCCCTCAAGCCTTATCCTGTTCTCTGATGACTTAGACCCATGGCCCAACATTTTTGTTAAATTTTGATTCTCTTTTCTAAGACTCTTACCTGTGACCTTTTTACCTCCCACATAAGGATGCCTAGTAGGCATCTCTCTTGCCTGCCTGCTCCACAGGGACCTTGACTGGCTTTGATTTTTGAACTTGGAGTAGTTCTACCCACTCCCACATCTGGCTTCTCTGATTGTCTTCACTGTGTGCTTGACCGGCTGTTCATTTATTTTCTGATTAAAGCTTAACCTGGATCAACTCTACTCTCCCAACTCTACTTTCTTTTTGGATCTTTATTTCAATCATATGGCCCATTAAAAATATGTCCAACCTTCTTAAACAAGAATAGAACTATCTTTACATGTAAACTGAGTAAGGTGAATGGCGTAAATCTTTTACAACTCTAAAATGCTGTGACTTAAAAACACACGAAGGTCATTTAGCTAAACTCTTTATTTTGAGAGATGAGAAGCAGACTCAGGATGATAAAGTAACTTGACAGCCTGGGGACAGAGCCAGGACTAGAAGTTAGGTCTTTTGAGTCTTGAATCTCACTGAAAAGCCTTGCTTACCTTTGCCATCTCCCTCTTTCTTTTCAAGTAGGTCTTCGTTCAGTTCCCCAGCCATATTTTATAGGTTTTTTTAAAATTAGGAAGTCAGAAAATAAAAGACCCTTACTCCCCAGTCATTCCTTGTTTAGTAGCTTCAAGAGACATTGGGAATGTGCAACCCACTTATAAGAACAAACTGTTTTCAAGGACATGAGCACACTGATTGCTTGTGTGCCAGTGGCAGCACTAATTACAAATAAGTCCTGCCTATTTATTAAAGTAGAGCCCTTCTAGACATTTCCTGAATGCAAATGATCCTTCTCCACAATTAGGGTAAATTAGCAAGGTTTTATTGAACTAATGAGACAATGTTTGTTAGACTTGTCTTTATGTTTTCCAGGCTGTTTTGAGACAAGAGTCTATAATTGGGATCCTCAAAGTGCTGTAACCACGGCAGACTGCACAAGAAGGGAGGTTATCAAAACTTCTAGTCCCCCAGAGAATGTGGTCTGGAAGATATGCATGCATGCATGGACACACAGGACATGTGCCCACACACATATGCACCTATATGCAGAACAGGTCATGCTTACATATGCACACACAACATAAAACCACATGCTTCCATTCACAGTTGACTGTCCCCTTTTCTTACCAACAAGTGCTTATCCAGAATTCCGTAGTCTGAAATCTTGTCTGATTCATGAGGGAGACTATGAATACAGCAAAATTAATGTCAGGCACCCTTTATTGTAAGCCAGGTTATTGCTTTAAGTTAGTAACATTTATCACAAGCTTCCAAGGTGGAATTATCGCCATTCAAAAGAGGAAGACATTGACCCTGGGATAGATCCATGGCTAGTAAGATGAGTTGGCATTCAATCCCTTAGTTTTTCTATTATACCTCAAAAGCACATTTTTCCCTGTTGCAGTTTCTTTAGCTGAATCTCTATTTGGACACCCAAACTAATATTCTTTCCTTGAGAAACTCCTTGCCACTTGACATAAGGTGGAGCTCTGGCTTAGGTTACTAGCCTGGTCCCCAGCCTGGTTGTTTGATCTTTCAGTCTCTGTTCCTGCAGCTGTATAGGAGAGAGTGGCCAGAGTTAGTTTAGGTTGGGAACTGACAGGGTTCCCAGTCAGAATCACTGTTTTGAGGTCTGTGATAGTTAATTTTATGTGTCAACTTGACAGGGCTACGTGATACCCAAGTAGTTGGTAAAATATTTCTAGTCTATCTGTGAGGGTGTTTCTGAAAAAGATAGCATTGACACCTACTTTATTCAGGATTAATTACTACTTTATGCAGGGTGGATCCACCTTTATCAGTGTGAGCAGACAACATCCAATCCATTGGAAGCTTGAATAGAACAAAGAGGAGAAAGGTGGTTTTTCTCTTCCTGAAGTGGGGCATCCATCTTCTACTCCTGAACTCAGATGCTCTTGCTTCTTGGTCTTTGGACAATAAGGTCAGCAGTAACCCCACCCTCCATTCTCCATTGTGATTCTCAGACCTTGAGCCTGGACCAGAGGCTACATCACTGGCTCTCAGGGCTTTGAACCCTTACCAAGTTGTATCACTGGCTTTCCTGGTTCTTCGACTTGCACATGGCAGAGCATGGAACTTGCTGACCTCTATGATTTGATTAGCTAATTCTTGTAATAAGTTGCCTTTAAAAATCTAACAAGTTGGTACAGACACATACACAGAAAGAGAGAGGAAAAGGGAGAGAGAGAGGGAGAGCAAGAAGGAGAAGGAGAGGGAGAGGGATTAAGAGAGAGAGGAGGGAGAGAGGGAGAGGAGAGGAGGGAGAGGGGGAGAGAGGGAGACAGAGGTATACAACAAGAGTAGGATCAGAGAATGACACTCCAATTTACAGGGGAGCCTTTTTGTTGTTATTTCTTTCTAATTAGTACTCCATTCATAATTTGAATTATGAGCAAATTCCCTTTTAGATTCTAGACATACCAAATATGGTCAGGGATTCAGAAATCTAACTTTGACTTTTCTAGAATTTTAAAGATTGAGCATGATTAACAGAATATATGGCTACAAAAATAATTAAAGGAAGCAGAGATTTTCAGAGACCACAGATTTTGTGACAGGTCAAGTAGTACAAAAAAAATTCACATTGATGGTTCTGATAGAAAACCCCATATTTACAGGTAGTAAGTAGTGGCTTTTCTTTTATTGGCTGAATTTGTTTAGGACTGTAATGATTTGTGTAAACCTCAGAGAGCTAGATATCCTGCTCTGTAAACTTTGAGGACTAAATCCACTCATAAATTAACAAATTTCACCCTAATCAGAAAGCAGACAGTCTCTTGTATGAGTGTACTCATACAAGAGGCTGTATTCTGCTATTTTTCAATCTCTATACTTCAGTACTCCTGGGAATTTCTGCGACCAGAAGATGCAGACCATAGATCCAAGTTTTTATCGTCTGCTCTCTGAAAGTATTTTTGTAGCCAAGGAAGCTAGAGGAAAATAAAGCAAAATTAGTACCCTTTTATCTTTCTTTTTAAAGTATACTAAGTGGTAGGTTTCTTAGCTTTGAGGAACATAAGAAAATAGAGATGGATGGTTACAGGAAAGCATGTCTAGAATTAATGAATTAACTTGTTGATCACATATTCACTTATATATTTATTTATCGCTTAAAAACCATTTTAAAAGTGTGTGCAATATGCAAAGCAGTGAGCTTTGTAGATGAGAGGGAAAGACAAAAACACATGGTCCCTGCTTTCAATAACATTATATTTTATTGGGGAAGTAAAACATTTACTCATTTAATACAAGGTACTGTCAAGCAGGTGTTATCAATGAAGTATTCATGGTCCTGGAGCATAATTTAGAATGAGACAGGCAGAGATGGGAGGTGAGGGCCTTGGACGTGGAGAAAGAAAGTGAGGAACAGCTGTGGAGTTGAAAAGGCAGGAAGGACGAAGACTGGTTGAAAATGCTGAGCGAACCTCCCTGGCCAGAGTGAGGGCTCATGGGGAGGATTATTACCTCTAGTGGAGAATAGCTGGTTGTTTGTAAAGGGGCTTTAGTACACTGTGAAGGAGTTTGGTTTTTGTTATGGTTTATATTCAGTTTTCCCTTGAAAGCCTCATGCAGTCCTGGGGCAGCTTTTAGAGTCTGTGATTACTTCATACTCCAATGTTGGGATTATGGGTGTGAGAGCTTCTGGGATTATGGGTGTGAATGCTACACTTGCCCTGAGGCGGATAGCCTGAAGGCAATATAAAGAACACAGACAGGCTTACTCTCTGCTGCTGCTGCTGCCAACTGCTGCTCCTCCTTCTTTTGCTCTTGCTGTTTTTCACTGCCATGATCTGCCGCCCTTCTCCATGTGCCACTCTGCCTTGGAGCCAGCAGAGTGTGGACTGAAACTTCCACAAACTCTGAGTCAAATAAACTCTTCTTTTCTTAATTCTGGTGTTGGGTGTTTTGTCCCAGCAAGGAGAGAAAAGTAACTGAGTTTTCATTTGAAAATCAGTGGGAAGCTCAGGAAGGTATCTTATCTAGAAAGTTATATATGTAAAGTTGTGTGTGTGTGTGTGTGTGGTGGGGGGATGCTCTGGCAGTAGCCGTAAGAAAAGTATTTAATGATAACTGTGAAGATGGGCCACAGATCAGCTCCTCAGGTGTCAAATTTTGAGAGGAGAAAGCCTGAACCAAGCTGCTGAGAATTTCTCTACAGAGGGAGGGCCACACCTGAAATACTTCCAATGGAATTGCTAAAGAACAATAATTAGTGTGAAACCTTCCCTAGCTTCTGTAATCTAGAGACCAAAACTACAGACGTCGTACTTAGGCAAGCATTTGCTGGCATTTTTTAGATGCTGCTTAGAATTGGTCATAAAAATATGTGAGTGACCTAGAAGTGTCAATTTCACCCAGACAGAGCTGCTCCTGGGTTCACTGCCATTTGTATTCAGTGGTTATTGTCTTCTGAGGAATGCATTTCAGCAGAAGACTGTTTTGCCTTGCAGCCTTCTTCTTCCCAGACCTTCGAAACCAGGGCCTCCTAAACATAGCTGTTTCGAAGGAGGGAAAAATTCTTTCCTGCTTAACATTCTGCGAAAGGCGCCAGCAAATCTCCGAAGTCAATCATCATGAATGAAGCCATTTAAGAGTGAGGCCTGAGACTCCTCTGTGCGGTTGAATAACCAGGAGGAGTGAATCGCTGGCAGAGGAGACTGTGGGTGACTTTCTTTCTGCTTTGTCACCCTTTATGACCCACTGTACAGTCCCAGTGCCCTTCATGGAAACATCTTGCTTTGCAAAAAGAAACAGATAATAACTGCAGAGAGGAGAAATGCTATCCCTGCAGCCTATTATTTAAAAAGTCTGGAGAAATGGAATGCTGGGAGGCCATACTCTTACCCTCTGTACTTGTTCCTATACTTTGCAGCATCACACTCTGAACTGCAGCAGCTGCCACAGATGCTTCATGGAGGCTGCATCTGTCCTCGATTCTAGGATGTAGCAGGGAAAGAGACGGTCAAGCGGCTGCTGGAGGCCCATGACCCCTTGGCCTCCACACTACCAGCTTCTGTTCAGCCCAAGCAGCCTGGGCAGAACAGCTCTGTTGGTTCCATCTGTCCTGGCTTACAGAGGGGACACTGGCTCCAATCCAGTGGCAATGGACATCTTTTTCTGGCTCTGGAAGCTGCAGCCCCATCAACCCCGAGGTCAGTACAGCAATGAGAGGAAAAGCTGTACAGATTAAGTGCAGGCCAGAGGCCACTGTTTGTGAACCTGCTCTTCGCTCACATGTGTGTGTGCCTGAATGCGCGAGGCAGTGCTGAGTGTTGGCGTGAGTGATGAGTCCTGTGCGTCCTTTCAGCGTCGGCACTGAGGCTCTAGCACAGTGCGTGCTCATTTGTTTCATGTTTGTTGAACACTTATCGTATGTCAGGAAGAATGCTGGTAGCTGTGAACATTAAGAGAAATGGGACCTATAGATACCAGCATGCTTCCCGTGAACATTGAGGGGAGTCGGGCCCTGAGAAACATGCTTGGAGGATGTTTAGGAGAGAAGGATTAGGAGAGCTATTTGATATCCCTGTGTTATGGTTCGTGTCTAGTTGTCCCCCCAAAGTCTCATGCAGTCTTGGGGGGGGGGTTTCTGGAGTTCGTGATTGATTACTGTGGGTGTGGTTGCTGCACCTGCCCTGGGGCAGGTAATTTGTGTTACAATGTAAGGTGGGAAGAGAAGCTAGCTGCTTGAGCTGCTGCTACCCCTCCCTTGCGCTCTTGCTCTTTGCCACCACCATGAAAGGCTGCTTTTTGCTCTGTGCTGCTCTGCGTTGGACCCAGCTGAGTATGGACTGAAACTTCCAGTAACTGTGAGCTAAATAAACCTTTCCTTCCTTCATTTTGAGTGTCGGGTATTTGTCCCAGCAACGAGAGAAGAGTAACTAAGACACCCTGTACTATTTATTCATTTATTTATGTACTATGCATTTCATACAGGGTGCACAGGGTCTCACTACATAGATTGGACTTGTAGTGATCCTCTTGTTTTCAGTCTCCCAAGCACTGAGATTACAGGCATGGGCCACCATGCCCAGTCTCAATCCCCTCATTGTGCCCTGGGGCTGGGGCTGTTTTTTATTCTTTAAATGTGGACCTGATCATTGTTTCTAAGACCCCTTTTCATTCTAACAATTTGTGGTTCTGTGAGTAGTTCCTGACCCCTGCAGAAATAAGCTTGAGAGAGCAGTGTGACCCCCCAACACCCATCACTCTCATGCTTGGCTTGGCTGCTCCTGTATCTCAGAGACTGGATTGCTCAAGTCAGCCCTACAACTCCTACAGATTGGATTTTGGTCATATGCCTCTAAGTGCCTCTGTTCAGACTACACCCTCAGTAGGGGCCAACAAGAGATCTTGTATTTAAACCTCTCTCTTACGATTCTACAAATCATAAACTATAGAATACTTACTATTATGCCCTGAGGAGGAAGAGCTTTTGCTAGAAATTATAGAAAAGCAATTCATTTTCTATCCAATCCATTTCCTAGCTTCTAAATGTGTTAACTATTAGCTTCTAGGTAGACTTTTACTTGGGAAATTCTTCAGACTACTCTGTTTGGATAAGGTTTCTGCACTAAAACTCCTTCTGCCTTGTCATTGATGAGAGGCCAAGGGACGAGAGTTTGGAAACCAAAGCCTGGAGAAGGGTGTACGAAAGAGAGCTGTGGCTCTCTGTCTAAGGCAGACTCATAGAATTCAAATGTTTCAAAGAACATTAATGGTAATCAAGTCCTTCTCAGAAGAAGCTAAAGGTACCCAGCAAAATCAGATAAGATTCATAAGGGTTACTAGAGTCTCTTGATTTTTTTTCACATAGAAAACACAGCTCTTCTTATCATAAGGACAGCCTAAAGGATGGCTGACCCTAGGCACCAAACTGGTGAGCATCCACTCACATAGCAGAAACCTCATCCCAGTCCTCTGGGACATCTAATTAAGCCCAAGTTTCTTGCTCAACATGCTAAGGACTACCTTGGCATGAGTGAGTTAGAGCCTTAGTTGCTTGTAAAAACTTACTATCCATTTTTCAAGCACTTACTTTCTGAAGTCAGGCTTGATAAAAGCAACACACATATAAGGAATTTTTTTATTTAGTTTTTCTTTCTTTTTTTGAGACTTGTCAGATATCCTTTATACCAGCCTCATTATATAGTAATAAAAGATGCCAATGACATCTCCTGCCAGCTGCTGTTTTTTTTTTTTTTTTTTTTTTTTTTTTTTTTTTTTTTTTTTTTTTGAGAATCCTCCTCAAAAGGATGAGAGCATTTGGCATGGCCTAGGGTTATTGTTCCTCAAGGGGCTCCAGCCTTGCTTATCCTACAGATATTGGAAATCTTTCATCTTAAAAGTCTTTTCAGAAAAGGCTTTAGAAGTAGTGCCCAGCTCTGTGACAACTCCACACCTCAATCAAAACAGTATTTATTCATTTTTATCCTGCATCAAATCTCTTTTTAGCTTAAGGGATTTTACCTCTAAGTGTCACCAACACTTCCAGGAGAGGTGGGCATGGCAGGGAACTGCTCTCCATATTTTTCAGAAGTAAGAGATACTTTAATGCCAAAGGAAATAGCAAGGTTTTTGGTCCTAACAGAGGGAAAGAGACTGGTATTCATTCATGGAATATAACTTATGTGCCCAGTTATCACAGAACTAGATTAATATCTGCCCCAAGCTATCACAGAACTAGATTATTGCATATATATAATATATATTATGTATTTATTCTTTCATACATAAAATTTTTGAGACAATAGTCAAGGCTGGCCTTGAACTTGCTATGTAGCTCTGGCTAGCCTTGAACTTATGATCCTTCTGCTTCAAATTCCCTGAGTATCTACACCAATCTGGCTCTTTTAAAATGTTCATGAGATACTTCATTTAACTCTAAAAGAAAAAAGTGAAAGGAGAAAATGGGGTGTGGAAAGGAAGAAGGAACTGAGAAGTACTGAAAGAAATTGACTTTCCTGTGAAGGCTTCTGCTAGCAATAGATAAAAATAAAACATGAACCAGAATTGCAACCCTCAAGTCCTTGCTCTTTGTACCATACTGTGTGACCTTGAAAACTATGTGGGTCCTTCGAGGACTAACCAATGGCAGCAATGAGTGTGACAGGGGAAGAGGGTTAGAACCAGTGCCTGGGTTATACTGTATCTCAGCCTGTCTTCCTCACGCTGTTGCAGCTGTATTCTCTAAGCAGTGAAGCAACTTGCCATTGGCAACAGACTATGCCTCTAGAAGTATCTCTTCAATTTTCTCTGGTTCTTCATGATCAACTGGTGTTTACTGGGCAAGTAATCTAAGCCATAAAATTGCCATAAACTGCAATAGACCAAGCTAACAGAAAATGTGAGCTGTAGAGAAAAAAGGCACAGACAAGAATAATGATCCCCCACTTCTTCCACTCAAGAAAGAAGAAAACAGGAAAGGGTGAGCGAGTCCTCTGGAAGCCAGAGAATTTCCTCTCTAGGAGGCTTTGACTGAACTTACCTTATACACACCCGGGCACACACGCATCCTCTGTGTGCACACTACAAATGACAATAAACAGAGAAAAGAGAGAAAGGAAGGTACGTGCTCCTTGTAAAGTCTTAAAAAGCAGTAGACAAGCCTAATATTCTCTTGACCTGCAGAATCTCTCCTTCCCATTTCTATCCTCAGAGGTTATCATAATGATAGGTTAAGAAGACATGTTTTTAGACCTTTTTCAAATGTAACACATATGTATTCAGATACATTTTCACAAGGATAAGTCCATGTGCTACTTAGGTAGTGAAAATTTAATTCTAAATACAAAAAAGAAAGACAGACAATGTGAAGCTTTAAAAAATGCAAATTTCACTTTTGGAATGAACCTTCTGATTCAACTTTTAGGGTGTCCAACAGATCTATGTGTTATCTAGAGTTAGGCTTAGGTACAGTCATACTGTGAATAGTGTATCTGACCAATTGTCAGCAGTTTAATGACAATGCAATATTATAGATGGTTGACCTGAAATATTCAAACTGGAAAACTATGCAAAAATCAGGTTGTATGAAAGAATACTGATATCTGTCAGTGAAATAAGCTCAAAGGGAAGACTTTTTATGAATTCCATAAAGCTTGCATTATACTTCATGAACATGATAGTTGCATAGTACCCGCTGACTTAATTTTATGAATTTAGCATTAGGGTTATTCTTATATATTATGATTACAGTGAAAGCAAAGAAACTAATCAATCAAATCAGGGAGGTTTCTATGAAAGTATGTCACTCAGCCCAAAAGTAAAATGAGAGAGGACTGAGAAGGCAGCTGGTATCAGTAATCCCAGATTTCTTCTGTTTTAAGAGTTCAATTGTTTGTTCATTCATTTATGATTTCTCTGTTTACTCAGTCAGCACCTGTGTTCTGGGTACTATTCTAGGTGCTAGAGACACATAGTGGAGTAGGAAGACCATGCGATTTAGAGAAAGAGATGCAGTTAAAGTTCTTTGCACCAACATTTACTAGCTATAAGATCACATAACCTCTTAGGCCTCATTCTCCTCCACTACAGAGTGCTTCTAATAACTAATTTGCCAGCGAGGGGATTAGAAATAAAAATTCACAGAACATCTCGCATAGTTCCTGGCACAGAGAATATGTAGGCAAAAATTATATTTGGACAGAGCCTCTATT
The DNA here is from genome assembly GCF_000260255.1 of Octodon degus. Classification (NCBI taxonomy): domain Eukaryota; kingdom Metazoa; phylum Chordata; class Mammalia; order Rodentia; family Octodontidae; genus Octodon; species Octodon degus. The sequence continues at coordinate 2,591,327 of NW_004524595.1, read as the reverse complement.
CTAAAGGAGCTCACCATCTGGTAAGAGACAGAGAGAAATAAAGAAAAAATTGGAGGAGAGTTCCACTTTTGAAATGGTGGCATGAGGAGCTTTGCACCACTTCTCCCCAGTGAAAGAGCTGTAACTGGTAAACATCCTTTTTTAAAAAACACAATAACTTGAAGATTTTAGAAACTACCATAAGGAAATAGACAAATGGAAAAACATTTATTCAAAAAATCTGTTGGACCTCATTATGAGCAAGGGTCTATGATATTTGGACCATGACCTGCTTTCTTCTTCGCCCCAGGAAGGCTGAGCTGAGAACAGAGGACCCTCCTCTCCAAGATCCTCATCTGGTCTGGTATCTCCCCAGGAAAGATGAATAGAAGCATTTCTTATGCTCTCTAGCTACATGTGACAGAAGATAAGCTCCAGGCGAACACAGCTTAGAGACCAGGAGGCCCTTACTCCACTTAGCCCATTTTCTGAGTGAAGGTTCTACTTTAGATCTGACATGCAGAGGATACCAGGACCCCATTCACCCTTACTACAGCTCACTTGTAAGGTAAGGTTCAAGCTGAGAGACAAGTTGAGAAGAGACTCTATTAACCCTGCCTAGCATCCTCTCAAAAGCCAGTTATTGTCCCAAGAAAGCTAAGGCACAACCCTCTGTTCACAGTCCTAGAGCCATAACAGAGATTTTGCACATGGTGAAAGGTAAGCCAGAAGAATAGATGTCCAAATTCTCTTTAAAGGAACTGAACTCATTTGAAATAGAGTGTGGGGAAATTCAAGCCGAAGGACGGTCTCAAAAATAATGGTTATTCTGGTGTGAAATAAGTGACAAGTGATTGGTAGTCAGTAGTCATGCAAAGAATAAGCAAAGCCTCAGGTCATCTTTTCTTTTTTTTTAATTGGCAGAACCGGGGATTGAACTCAGGCCCTTGTGCTTGCCAGGGAAGCACTTATTCTACTGAGTCATCTCCCTGGCCCCTCTCAGGTCATCTTTAAACAGAGAATCACAGAAAGAACTTCAAAGAAAGTTCTTGGGATAGGGAGGAAAAAGCTTTCAAACACCAGCCTCAAAAACTGTTCTTACAAATGAAAACACACTTAACTGGACCAACTGTGGGGCAGTGTATGCCCAGAGTTTTGCTAAAAGCAAGGAACAATTAGTTGACAATGAGTGGATACCAACAGCTTGGTATGATGCCAACAGAGGCAGAAAATTTAGCAGAAATTAGAAAATGAACAAATAAAAATTTATTGAAACTGTTGGCATTAGGGTTGGGCAGATAGCTTAGTGGATTAAAGCTCTGCTTAGGAAGATGGGACCAGTGTTCCATCCCAGGTATGTCATGCTGGCCCTGCCCCCATGGCACACTGAGATGGTGATTGAGACTGGGTGTGGTGGTGCACGCCTGTAATCTCAGCACTTGGGAGGCTGAAAACAGGAGAATCACTATGAGTCCAATCTGTGCAGTGAGATCCTATGGATCCTGCACTAAACACATAACAAAACAAAAGCAGTTGGCATCACAGGAGGACCATATCCCCAAGACTGTACCTTCTGAAGTAATACTAAATGCTTCATCTACAGGGAGACAGAATTCACAAAAGAGAAATAGGTACTGGAGCTCGGGACTTCTGCATAGCTTTTTAGAAGATGTAATTTAACCCTCAGCATCCACATATAAGCTTATCACTGTAAAAATATTAAAAGGGAAAAAATATTGAAAATAGCAAAAGAAAAAATAACTTGTCATTCACAAAACAATATCAAAAAGATGAACAGCTGTCTTCTTCTGAAACAATGGAGGCCAAAAGCCAATGGAAATACATTTGAAGTACTGAAAGAAAAATCTCTTTCAACCAAAAGCCTTGTATCTAGTGAAACTCTCTTTGATAAATGAAGGTTAAAAAATCATTTTCAGATCAACAAAATCTCAAAGAATCTGTTAGCAATAGACCTACCTTACACGAAATACAAAAAGAATTCTTCCAGATTAAAAGCAACATCAGATACTAATTCCACACACATTACTAGCACAGAAAACAAAGAACACTAGTAAATATAACTGTGTAATTATAGGGGGCCAGGGAGATGGCTCAGTGGAATAAGCGCTTCCCTGGCAAGCGCAGGGGCCTGAGTTCAATCCCCGGTTCCATCAAATTAAAAAAAAAAAACAAAAAACAAATAACTGTGTAATTATAAATGATACCTTAAATGATTAGGTTCCTCTCTTAAAAGATTTAAAAGGCAGTTATATAAAATGATATTTATATAGTAATATTTTGGGACGTAAAGGAATGACATGAAACAGCTATTCTTGATTCACAGAGACAAATCAAAAATGGCAAATAAAAATTTAACATAATCAACATTATGAGCTTACTTAATACAAAATTACATAATGTAGTCATTATAACAAAGTATTTTCTGTTGGTCTTTCTATATAGTATATGTGCGCAATGTACAACAACAATACTCAAATGAAGGCGAGGAAAGCTACATGAGAGTCAGTTGCTACACCTCACTAAAACTGGGTTTCTATAAATCTAAAATAGATTGTAATGCAGGGAGATGCACTGTATATGGGAAGCCCTAGAGAAACTACTGAAAAAATAATTCTAAAGAATATAGAAGATCGTTGCCTTGCCCATCTTCTACATATAGCTGTATGGCTTGACATTGTCATGTTTCCTAGCTCTTCTCCTTTCCCTCTCTTGATTAGTTAGTCTTCAAGATCCTGCTTTCCTTTTAGTTGTATTATACCTTTCTATTTGTATTTCTTATTTTGAGTTCTTATACTAGGGAAACTATATAATATTTACACATGTGTGTCTGGTTTATTTCACTTATGAGTATATCTTCAACTGGCATCCATCCTGAGAGTCCCCAGAAGATTT
>NW_004524595.1:2553351-2587001 GCF_000260255.1 Octodon degus | reverse complement strand
CTATTTGTTTCTCAATAAAATTATGGAAAAAAAAAGAATATAGAAGAAAAAGAATATAGAGAAAAAAATAGATTGTTACTATAGAAAACAAAATAGAAGATAATATGGCATAAAAAGAACAAAAAGTACATTAGAAATGTAGGAAAGCTGTAAAACAAGAGATATAAATCCATGTATATCAGTAATAACTTTTAAAAATGAATGGACTACACAGCAAAATGATTATCCGACAGTGAAATAGACAGAGAACCAGGATCCATCAACATTCTTTCTATAGGATATATGAGTACAATTTCTTCTCAAGTACACATGAACTATAGTCTATATACTATGTCATTAGAAAGTATCAATAAATTTGAAAGGATTGAAATCATGCAAATTTTTTTCTGACCACATAGAATAAAATTAGAAATTATTTGAAAAACAATTGGGAAATTCACAGGTAAGTAAAAATTGAGCAACACACTTAAATAAATAGTGAGTAAAAGAACTATCACAAAGAAAATTGTAAAGTATTTTAAAGAATGAAACTAAAGGTATATTGTAGTAAAATTTATGGTAAGTAGCTAAAGCAGGACTTGGAAGAAAATTTCTAGATGCAATACCAGTATTAAAAAGAAGGAAGATCAATAATCACATCATTTACTGTAAGACACCAAAATAAAGAACAAAACTAAAACAGAGAAAAATAGTAAAGTGAAGGAAGACATTGATGAAATAAAAAATAGAGAAAATCCATGAAATCAAAGTGTGTTCTTTACAAAGTTGGTAAACATGTAGCTCATCTGACAAAGATTTAGAAGATTTGAATCACAGAACTCAGGGATAAAAAGAGGATATTATTACAAAAATTTGTAGAACTAAGGATTCTAATAATACAATTAAGATTATATGTCCCTTAGTTAGATGATTTTGTTAAAATAGACAAATTACTAGACAGACAAACTAATGAAACGGGCTCAAGAAGAAATAGAAAATCCAAACGGTTATAACAAGGAATGATATTAAATTAGTGAACTTAAAAATATCTACAAAGAAAATCCCAGGTCCAGATGTCTTTATTATTGAATTCCCTCAAACACCTAATGAGATGGTACCAATTTTCACAAACTCTTTCAAGGAAATAAGAGAGAAGGGGACCTACTAGGCTCACTTATATAGGTAGTATTGTCTTTTTTTTTTTTTTTAAAATATGAATTTTATTGAGAAACAAATAGCAATGGGACAGTTTCAAAATCGATTAGTAGGACATTTTCAATAATTAATACATTGCATATTGTTGTCTTCATAGTGATTATTCATAGTACAGATGTAGACATGATATCCTGTCTAAACACTATTAATACAAATCTTTCTTCTCATTGAATTAAGCAAAAGTAGATACAAAATGGTCCTTCATTTGTATCCCCTTTTTTTGTTTAGTTTTGTCAGAGATGGGTATTCCACTGCCATTTAAATATTGTAGGTGCATGAATTCAGCAAAATAATCCAATATAGTCCAGTAGTCCATAATAGTAGTAGGTTATCTCTAATGAAAGGGTGTAATCACCACAGACCCAGTGGAAATTCAGAAGATCATCAATAGCTACTCTGAGAATCTTTTCTCTCACAGAATAGAAGACACAGAAGAAATGGACAGATTCCTAGAAAGGTACAAATTACCAAACCTGAATGAAGAAGATACAAGAATTCTCAATAGCCCAATAACAGGTAGCATTATTTTGAAAGCCTCACAAATGAGACAGAGTAAGAAAACTACAGACCAGTATATGGATATGTGAGATACTGAAGCCCTGCCTTGTTCTATCAAATGATATAAATAGGAGCTCCATCCTAGACTCTAGCCCACCCCAGGTGGCCCCTCTCTGACACACAAACATTTCAAGAAATGCCTGCTCAGCTTAAATTTTGGAAACATAGGTCCAGAGCCAGAGAGCTCACCAATAGCTATGGACTTTCTGTTCCTCCCACCCTGTCCCCTCCCACTCTTCCTTCGCCTCAGCAACCCTCACATCTTCCCCTCTTGCTGCTTAAACTAGCCACATGTGATAGATTGTAAGTGTTTGAATTCAGCCAATGAATTTAAAAGACAGCTGCTTGCCATGGGTGCAGGCTTAAGCACTCTGTTTCCCCTCCTTAAGGGTGAGGTTGCTGCCTCTTCTCTGAGTGTGAGGGCACTCACACCATTCTGCAGAAGTAAACTTTAAACTTTGCCTTGTCCAGTTCTCTTGCTTGCTGAGTGCAGCTTTATGGCCCCAACAGTTTGAGTCTGGGGGCTCATTTCTAACAGATAGACACAAATATTCTCAACAACATAGTAACAAATTTAATCCAGCCGCATATAAAAAAAGACATACCATAACCACGTAGGATTTATTGCAACATTGGTTTAATACCTAAAACCATTTAATGCAATATACAATATCAGTAGAATAAAAACCCAAATCATAGAATCTTCTCAGTAGACACTGAAAGTACATCTGACAAAGCCCAACATCCTTTCATGATGGAATAGTCAACAAAAAAGTAATGGAAAGGATCTTCTTCAAAGCAGTAGAAATCTACACAAAACTCCACTGCTAATATCACAATTATGGAAGACTGAATTCTTTCCTCTAAGATCTGAAGTAAGGAACAGACATTAATTCATATCACTGCCATTCCATTCTGCTAGAAGTTCTAGCCAGAGTATTTAGGTAACAATGCACAAGAAAAGGTATCCCTTTTCAGATTAGAAAGGAAGAAGGATAAGGATATTGTTTTGCAAATGATATAATCTTTCCTACAGAAAATCCTAAGGAACACACTGAAAATATCAAAGAAGTAAAATATTCAAATGAGTTCAGCGGCTGGGAAGATGGCTCAGTGGTCTAAGCACCCATCTGGCAAGCACAAAAACCCCATTCTATCCCAAGTACCACATGCTGTGCCGGCTACTGAAACCAGGAGTAGTGGTGTACCCTGTAACCCCAGCACTCGAGAGGCTGAGACAGGAGGATTACTATGAGCCCAAGCTGCAGAGTGAGACCCTGTACAAAATAAGTAAATAAACAAATGTAAAACAAATTAAAGTGAGTTCAGCCTGTGTGCAGAATAAAAAATTGATTTTATTTCTATACAGCTACAATGTATAACCCAAAAGCAAAATTAAGAAAGTAACTCTACTTAAATAGCTTTAAAAGTAATAATTTTACAGAAGCATAAAACTTACTGCTGCACTTTGAATCACAGACATCCCCTGGAGGACTGTGTGTTAAGGACTCAATCCCCAGCTTGACTTCTTTGGGAACTGGTGGAGATGTAAGATAGGGGTTCAGGAGAGGTCTCCTGGCCGCTGGGGCCTCCTTTCTCCTCTTTCTAACATTCAGGCTATTCTGTTTGCTGTTACATTTCCCTGCCATGATGTGCTATCATTTAAATTTTATAACTGTTTTTGATCAATTTTGCATGCTTATATCTGGTAATCTGAGCAACTACTACAAAGATAAAATTCTGTATTGTTTCTAATGTTTTTTTTTTTTTTTAATCTTTAACTATCTTTTTGTTTTAAAAAGCAATGGGATTAACTGACCATGGACTGAACACCTCCAAGCTGTGAGCCAAGGGAAGCCTTTACTCTCTATAAAGGCTCTCTCACTCACTGATTTTTAGGGGACACTGTTTAAGAACTTTAGGGGGAAACAGCTCAGCCAGTGCAGTCCTGGTATAATCGAAGTCCAGATCGAATGCAGCTGGGCAGAAATTCAATAGTCTCTGTAAGCTGATTTATCTCAGGTGTTTGTTACAGTATGGAAAGCCAACTAATAAAGGTACATTCTGAAAAATGTCACATCATAATGGATCAGAAGAGTCAGGATGTTAGGTTTTTGGACAGAAGTGATCCCCAAATTGATTTACAGATTAAATGCAATGCCAACCAAAATCTCAGGTGACTGGTAGAAATTGACAAACTGATTCTTAAGTTCATATGCAGTTGCAAGGGACCTTAAAGAGCCAAAATAATTTAATATGAAGAAAAAATTTACTACAATGTAACCACATTCAAGACAAAGTGGTATTATCATGAAAATAGACGCATAGATCCATGGAATAGAATTGAAATAAACCCTCACAGTATTGTTTATTGGTTTTGAGAAGATACTAAGACCATTCAATGGGGATAGTCTTTTAAAAGGGCTGTGTCAACTGTAATCCCCCCCAAAAAAATAGGAATGAAGTTTTACTCCTAACCCATATCATACCATATACAAAAAACCACTCAGAATGGTCAAAAATTTAACAATAGAAGCTAAAACTATAAAACTCTTAGAATTAAATGTAGTGGTAAATCTTCATGACTTAAATTAAGCAATAGACACTTAAGTATGGCACAGAGAACACAAGCAACAAAAGAAAAAAAATAGAAAAACTGGAATTTAAGATTTAAAACTTTGATTAGTTTAATGATACTAGTAGGAAAGTGAAAAGGTAATCCACTGAATATGAGAAAATATTTTTGAATTATATATCTGACAAGGGGCTTACAATATGTGGAATTACAGCTTAATAATAAAAACACAAATAATCAAATTTTAAAATATGTAATACAACCCAAAGGTAGAAACACATTTTCTGTGAAAGGCCAGACAGTAACTGTTTCAGGCTTGTCTCTAGTACAACTACTCAACTTTGCCATTATCACATGAAAACAACCATAGAAGGTATGTGACAGAAAAGCATGACTATGTTTCAATAAGTTTTTGTTAACAGAAACAGGGGGCTGGTTTACACAAGCCATAGTTTGCCAGCCCTCACCCTGGAGCAACTCTAAAAAATAAAGCTAGGTAGAACTCATAATTCTGGAGATAGAAAAGCATCTGTAGACATAGGTAGACTGTGACAGGTGCTCATTATGTGGCACCAAGACAGCGGCTAATGCGCACTGCTTAAAGACTCCACAAAAAGCAAGCGGGGCAAGAATAGCACGTGCTGTGCCTTATAGCTAGATGTTTGCCTAAAGCTTCAAATGCTCATGAGTGGGGCTCATCAGTTGGGCTTTGGAGAGATGAGTGGACCAAGGGTGTGTGATACTCCTCACTGGAGTAGTCTACCGATGGGTTATAGCTTGGTGTGATGTGGGGAGGTGAAGCCTGGTGGGAAGAGGGGGAACTGTGGGCATGCGTCAGTGCTCCTCCCGTCATCCCTCCCTCTGAGCTTCCTGCCCACCATTCCGTGAACTGTTACTCCTCTGCTATGCGCCTCTGTCGTGCCACTTTGCCTTGGAATCAGCTCATTCGGTTTAAGTTTAATCAGCTTAAACTTCTACAATCTGTGAGTCAAAATAAACCTCTCTTCCTTTAACTTGTAAGTGTTGGCTAAATTTTGTCCCAGCAACAAGAGAATAAGAGGGTCCACATATTGCATATAAGATTTCCCATGTGCTCACTTTGATTCACTGATTTTCAGGGGACATTGTTTAAGAACTTCAGGAGGAAAACAGCCCAGCCAGTGCAGTCCTGGAACAATCAGAGTTCAGATCGAATGCAGCTGGGCAGAAATTCAAGGAGAAATTGAGGAAGGTGTACTGCAAAGGGAAGCCTTTTCTTTTCTTCCTTTAACCCAAGCGTTAGTGTAAGAGTTCTTAGGGGAAAAATCACTTCCAGAAAAGATAGTTTTGGAGATGCCAGACGCAAGAACATCAAGACAGGACAGAAACCAGAAAGGACAACAGTGAGCTAGCTGAGGTAAAGGAAAATTGATTTATAGGATGCAATCAAATGATTTCTGGTACAAGACACAAAGGGATGTAGGAAAATCGAACCAAATGAGAAACACATGAAGCTAACATGCTCCCTGGTTGTATTCCCTGAGTCACAAATGAGTGTAAGATCCTATCTGCAGGACAGAAGGCAGCTGTATGCCAGGCAGAATATTGGGGCTATTGGATCTAGTGAGGGACGGGAATCAATCCTCTTGGAGATTACTGACTCCAAATTGTAACAAAACTAAATCACAAATAAAAATCACTAAAGTGATGCATTTTGTTTGCCACTTATAATACCTTACTCCAGGCACATGGGGACTGGCAAATCAATGTGATTATTAAACTTTTGGTTTTGCTTAGCATACTGTGCAAACCACCTGCTTGTTTCTTCGTGACTCAGCAGAGGTCAGAGAATTAGGTATCTGCAGCACTGCCAACTTCAAACAAGAACAATGGCTTTGGAGGAGGTGTTAAGGCACAACTGACCCCTGCTCAAGGCTGCCAGCAGATTTGGGGCTCCTGCAGTCGTTCTTGTGCTAGAAACTGAGACCGTCTGAGAATTGTGATTGACAGTTGTTCCACCAAACAAATCCAGTTGGGGGTCTACTAGACACTGGGTCCTTCGAGGGCCTTGATATGAGTCAGATGAGCAGTCTACTTCTAGAAGGTGCCTGGCCAGCAGAGGAGAGGGCTTCATTTCATTCAATTTCCAGCATTCTAGCTGACCTTGAGGATAGGGTTTGAGGGAATGGATTCTAAAACTTAAGACACTTTGAGGAGATCCTTTACATTCTTGAGGCTTAGGTTACAGGAAGGCTTCTCTTCCATGCCTGTTTCCCAGAGCTGTCAGGGGACAAGGAACCTGAGATTTGTGTGATGAGCAGGTTATGCATGTGTTAACTGCACATGCTCAGTTTCCGTACTGTCCTTGACTCATGCTGTGGTATTATCTATGGTACAAATTGGCCATGTTCCTTCCTGTGATTCCATCTTTTCCCCTTGAGAATTTGACCCTAAACAATAGATGACCCAACAGTAAATTAGATGCAGCCATTATTTACTGACTGACCCGATGAATGAACACCTATTTATTTGTGTGTGGGTGTGGGGGGCAGGAGGGAATGTATATTTACAGGGGATTGAACCCAGGCCTTCACACTAAGCTGCATCCCCATATCCTTTTTCATAGTGATGTATTTATTTTATTTTAAGATAGTGGAGGTTCTCACAAGATGCTCAAGTGGGACTCAAATTTGTGATTCTCCTCAACCTCTCAAGTGTTTGGAGCACAGGGGTGCACTACCACACCCAGCTACCAATGGATTTGTGAGTGCTTTATCCAGAGGTTTCAGCCTCTGCCTTCATTTCTCAGTGAATCAGAGGTGAATACACACTGCATAATAAGTTCAGTAATCTCAGTTCTGGCTCCAGTTCTCCTGCCGACTAGGTATGAGCCATTATAATTTTCTTGCTGAGTTTTCTTATCTGCATTGAAAGGAAACAAGTAGTAAGATCCTTCCCAGCTGTACCATCTGTGATTTCACATAAGCAACAGAAATATCCTTTTATAGGACCCTTAGGGAGAATATTTAATTGTTTTCAAAGTGACCAGGCAATGTTCAATGACTATGAGGAGCCATTATAACAGTACTGGGTGCATAGAAGGAACTTCAGGATGCCCCCTGTGGGCACGCTTTGATGGGCTGAGTGATTATTTTTCAGACCCCTGTGGTCTGCAGCGATGCTTCTGCAATGTTAACATGCATATGAGTGACAGGAGGACTTTGTTAAAATGCAATTTTGGTTCAGGTCTGAGGGTAGGACTGGGAAGCCTCTATGTCTTACAAGCTCCTAGGTTAGTGGTGGTAAACCTATGGCATGCGTGTTGTGTTTTTCTTTTAAGACAAAAGATGTTAATATACAGTTGGTTTTCTAAACTAAAACTTCAGTATTTAGCTCTGCTTGCAGTACTGGCACTTTGACATGTATAGGAAAGTTTGGAGTTGTAGTTTGGACTGAGTCTCTGAAAGCTTGGCCACTGCCTTCCTAGGTCATGCTGGTGTGAACCACACATTGAGCAACAAGATTCTAGAGGGTTTTGATAAGGAAATATGAAACCAGTTTAGAAGGCTTGATACTATACCTGAGAGCCAGTGGGATAGCTCAGCAAACTAAACACTTGCTTCGGCAAGGGCAGGGGCCAGGGTTCGATCCCTGGCACCACATGCCTTGCAGGGCCTGCCCCCGGGTGCACTGAGTTGGGGATAGAGTCTGGGCGTGGTAGCACTCACCTGTAATCCTAGCACTAGGGAGGCTGAAAACAGGAGGATCATTACCAGTCTGAGCTGTGTAGTGAGACCCTGAACACAAAACAAACAAACAAACAAACAAAAACAACCAAAGTAGGTGCTCAGAAGCAGTTGATCACTAATTGAAGAATCTTATCCTTTTGCTGAAGATTTAGAAGTTACATCTCTTTCCTTTTTAACCACCAAAATCATCCCAAATGACTTCCTCATCTGCAATATCATATGCCATCCTGCCTGCCAGTAAAATTTTTCTGGATCTTTTAGACCAACTTTAGTGGAATATCTACAACAAGGTGTTTTAAAACTCAGAGCTTCTTTTACCCCAATTCCACAATAGCTGGAATGAGTTAATGCAATTTTACAGAGTAGTGTGGAGAAGGTGTGGGTACAGGGATGCAGGCTTTCACTTGGAGATTCTTGCACCTGTACAAGTATCATTAATGTGTGATCTTTGGTCCAGAGGGAATACACACTTCTTAATTACATATTTAAAAAAACAACTCCCAATCTCATTCCTATATATCCATATGACACACTCCAAGGGGGCACATTATCCTTTAAAAAGAGGAAAGAAGCACATAATGGTCTAACGGAAATGGGCTTCAAGTTAGGGGAGCATACTGGGGAGAGTTCATTCATTTTATGAAAGTCAAGAAAGCAGAATTAGCTGTGAGGCCCATACCTATCCTTGGTTTGTCTCCTAACAACATGAAATTCATATGGGTCGCTCTCTGATGAGTGATTTACATAGCTAAAGTGGAAACATGTTCATCAATTTAGACTCTGACTAGCCATAATGTGTTTCTTGCTGCGTAGAGCCTGCATCACTTTGGAGCAACACTAGTTGCATCATAAATATTTTAGCTGCCAAAGTGTGCAGCGCGTTTCTTTGACCTGGCTCTAAATCAGTCAATAAATAATAACAATGGTGCAGTCTTGATGGTCTGAGGACTGCTGACAATCCACATAATTAAAATTTTTAAGATAGGTATTTTTTGAAATAACACTTAACCCACTAAAGCAAGACACTGATGAGCCCCAAGCCCTATTCCAGTGATGGCAGTGTTCTAGAGCTTTCCATGATGACAAACAGCCCATTGCAGCACGTATGCCATAGGTTTACCACCACTGCCCTATACTGACCACTTACAGTGGGGACTTGCTGTCCAGTTCTGATGGACAGTGCTGGACTCACGGTGGGGTGACGAGGCAAGTGTGTCTTTTCCCTCTAGTTCAGTGAACAATCCATTTGTAAGGATACAGTCAATTTTGGATCATAGATCATTAGAACTGGAAGGAATGATAGAAATTTTCCATCTCAAACTATCATTTCATAGACAAGAAACTGAACTGATTTGCCCAGAGTTGCAACAGTGTAGCATCCAGATCTCCAAGGCTATTAGGCCAGTGCTGTTCAAGAGAGCATCTGACTTCTATCTAGTAAAGCCCTAGGAGTTTTCAATTTAATGAGCCATTCATTACCATTCATTCCAGTAGGTTTTTGTGTCTTTGACTCCAAAGAAAAAATGAGATAGTCAGTTAAAGAGAACTATTTAGCATTTATTCATAACACAAAATACACACTAAGGGTTGGCCAGATAGCTCAGCAGATTAAAGTGCCTGCTTAGGTAGGCACAGGGACAAAAGTTCAATCCCTGGTGTGCTGTGCCAGTCCTGCTCCCGGGGCACACTGAGATGGTGATTGAGACTGGGTGTGGTGGTGCATGCCTGTAAACAGGTTGAAAACAGGAGGATCACTATGATTTTTGATCTGTATAGTGAGACCCTGTAGACCCTATACTAAATACCAAAAAAAAAAAAAAAAAAAAAAAAAAAAAAAAAAAAAAAAAAAAAAAACCTATACTAAATAAAAAAAAAAAAAAAAAAAGGAAAAAAAACATACTAAACCTACTATGTGCCAGGTACTCAAATGATTAAATCTTTGAGAAGTCACTGAACCTTCCCACTGGAAGTTCTAAACTCAATTCTCAATAACACAGGAATATTCAGCACCACCAAGGCCTACTCTTCTGAGTCTAATCCAAGTGGGCCTGCCAGATGCCATAGACAAGAGGATAACTGAGGGCAGCATAACATCCAAAATGTTATGAATGTCTGAACACACTGCTAAGTGCTTTTCTATCCATATTGTCACTGAATGCTGGCAGTAATATAGTGAAGTATTGTCCCTTTTACATTTTTGGAAAACATAATATGGAATTTGGAAGTGTTCTATGAGGTTAGACCAAGGTCATATTAGTAATGAGAGCTGGAGTGAAGACTTGAAAACAGGTAAATCTGACCCAAAAGGCAACACAATTTTCTCTCTGTGCCCATGCAGTCGAGACATTGTGTCATGTGCAATGTAGACTCGGGCAACTTTGACTCTAAAGTACCAAAGGTGGCGTTCATCTGGCCACTGAGGCACTTTCTACCCCTTTGCTTACCATCTAAATTTCTACCTGTATGTTAGGTGTTTTGATTTTTCTGTATAAGTCCTGGTCTCAGTAATGCTAGGATTTGGTCTGGGGTGAAATTTTGGTCTGAGAACTGACAGAAAGAAAAACAAATGATAGTAAACGCAAAGAAAGCAGAAGAACATCTGAAGAATTTTTCCTAGTAAAACAGCAATGACAAAAATGGGGGACATATGTGTTATAGAACCACAATAAAGACTTGAGTTTCTTAGAAATCTGAAGATCGCTTATGGTTTTCTTACAGATTGCTGTGTTCTGTGCCCTACAGTTCATATGTTAGTGGCTTGGAACCCTGTGTAGCAACATGAAGAGTGGTGGAGCCTTTGAGAGGCAGAGATTAGAGAGGGGTCATTAGTTATTCAGAAGAATTAAGATAGATCTCATGGACCCCGAATAAGTCCTTACAAGAGTGAGTTGTTATAACAGCTTGGGCTATATAGACTCAGCCTGAGGCTGACTTCTGAGCCGCTGTGAGTGCCTTTCTGCGGGTATGATCCCTAACTTTTACATGCACTACCATCCTGATGTCATCTGCAGTTAGGATCTCACCAGAGACTGAGTCAATGGGGCTGTCTGGTCTTAGATTCTCATCCTCCAAAATTGTGAGCTAAATAAAACTTTTACAAATAAAGTCATCAGACTTAGGTATTTTGTTATAGCAACAAAAAAGTCTTGTCCACTGATAAATGTCAAGCAGTTTTGCTACATCTTTCAACCTAAGTGAGGTATGGTGAACTGACCAGAAAGGCAGATACTCTCAGCTTCCTTATCTCCTCCTACTTCTTTCTGCCTATTTCCCAGGTAACTGGTTTTCTAATGTCATCGTTTTTCAGTTGATATCTCAGCATCAAATTATTATCTTCAGACTTGTCTCCTACATCATTTTCATTAGCCTCTTTAAATTAATCTGCGTCAGCTGAAGCTATTAGCTGAGATACAGCAGGTATCAGGAGTTCATCTCCTCCTGGGTGTCCTCAGGTCTTTAAGAAAAACTCCTTGCAGCAGAGGCCAATTTTTCTGGTTCTGTATTGATGCTCACTCATCAGCTGATAACTCTCTATTAGCCCATCAAGTCCAGCTTTAATGACTGAACCATGTCTACGACCGCAATTCAATTTCCACTCTGCACTTGTGGTTCCTTGATACCTAGGAATTCTTTAAACCTGCTTGATTAGCCACCTGAGGCAAATGGCTTAGTCATTTTAAGTTTTATGAAACATCTGTGCACTTTGATCACAGGCCAGCCAGAGGGGAAAAATGCCTCTGGAATCCTTTTCCTCAAACTGTTGAGGAAGCCCAGACCCCTCCAAGAGCTAAGTGACATGAAATTTAACAGGAATGGGACAAGTAGTTAGGCATGAAAAACATCTCAGATTCACAGTCATCCCTGCAACTCATGATTAGAATGGTGTCCTTAAGAGAATTAGGTGAGGCTGGATTTCCTCAGCTCACCATTTGATGTTGCCCCAACAGTGGCCTATTACAAAGCAGAAACAACAATTCATTTTTCCTTTGCTTTGACTCCTGAAGAATATTGCTGGATGAGCAAACACACCAAAGGGCAACTTCGTCTCCCTTTTAAGTTTCTTCTTCCTTCTGCTTTGTCTTTCATTTTTCTCATCTACTTTGAGTTATCTAGTTTTGCAATCCCCTGTGGGCCCACAATTCCACAGAGAATCTGTTGGCTTGAATAGAATACGTGTAATATGAGAAAGAAGAAAAGAACAGCCTCGCCACACAGAAGTTGTCTGGCAGTCACTGCTAGGCCATGTGACTCTCCTATAGACATGGTCGTAGAAGGCCAAGCTCAAACACAGTTACTCTGCGATCATGACAAGATGAGATAACGCAAGGCTACTCCTAAGTAGATAAAAATGAGATTACTGCGCTACCTCCAACATACAAAGCACCCTTTTATCTAGGGGCAAAACAGGTTACTCCTGCTTTTAAAAACCACTTACAGCTTTTTTTATTCTCAGATTAGTCTATCCTTCAAGTAGAAATGATTTATTCTGCTACCCAGTCATGGGCATTCCCCCCATCTGTTGACTGAATCTGATTTCAAACAAGCCCCTGCTTCCCCAGACCCTCCCCCAAATTATCAAACAAAGACTGAATCCTGAACTAGGTTCTTTATAACACTCTTCCTGAACACTCCCCACCACTGTTGGATACATCACAGTTCAGCTAATAACAGGCTCAGTTTATTCAAATTCAGGAGTGCTCATGGTAGTTTTTGATCACTGAAGAGCATTGACAAGTGGCAAAAACAACTGACATTTGGACAGTAATTCACATTTTCAGTGAATTTTTTAAATTTTTGTTGTTTCAGTCTTCATGATGACACCAATCAGGAAGATAGGCGGATAGAATTAGGCCCATTTTCTAGATTGTATGATAAAGGGTCAGTGTGGTTAATGGGTGTTACATAAGTTCAAAATCTCTTAGGAGCTTTCGTGCTTGAGTCAGGTATTCTTGTTCTTTATTCTGTATTTTTCTCACTGGCTCATCATAGAAATCACATTATTATTATTATTAGAATTATTTCATCAACTGGAGACTATAGGCAAGAAGAGAACACGATTAGTATAGGCACTGTGATGCAGGAAAAATACACATATTTTTGAGGAGATGAGTTTAACATTTTTTAAAAGATAAGTTTTAAACATTTTAAATTGAAATAAAACTCCAGGATATGTACGAAATCTGTATTTATTTGTTTAAGGGTGCTCTTCCGGATCTTTCCCTTATGCCTCCTGGAGTCTGCACTTGGGTGGAGTGGGGAAGCCCCATGAATGTTTGTAGTCCATTCTGAGTCAAAGAACAGGAAGCAAATGCCTAGGACTGACACTGCAGATCACTTTTGTGAATACTGAGGTTAAGCCTGTCCTTAGGGCCAGGGCAGTCAATAGAGTGAGTTTATATTGTCCTCAGGGGTCCCACTAATTCTAGAAGAAGTGAACTTTGGGCCTATCCTAGAATGTCCGTTCTTCCTGGCAGTTCTAGGACCCATAGCCTTTTTTTTTGCGGAACCGGGGATTGAACTTAGACCCTTGTGCTTGCCAGGGAAGTGCTTATTCCACTGAGCCATCTCCCCAGCCCCTGACCCATAGCCTTTTGGATAGCCTTTTGGATCCTGGCTATCTCCAGACTTGCTCTGCCTATAGGACACTCTGGCAAATCTGAGCTTTCCTGGGCCTAGTTGGGACTACTGAGGAACAAAGGCCTAGAGAGCTCTAACATTCTCAGAATCGGTCTTGTCTCCAAGCCATTTCAAAACCCAACATGTATCTTGGAGCATCTATGGACTACAAAGAGTAAAATGGTCTTTAGAGTACTTGGAAGCAGACCATTTGCCTACGCAAGCTTCTGGTCACAGATGTACATACACATACACAAGTTAGGCGCAGGCAGTCTCTTCCAACATTTGAAATCCATCTAGACCCCAGGATATTGAAACAATGTGCAACTACCCTAAGAAGAACAGAAGAAAATTGTCAAGGGCTACCTGCACTGACAAATTGTCTCCTATGAAGTTAGTTTTAAAATGTGCAACATAAAAATGGGCATAAATTCCTATGCTTATAGCTCTCGTGTGATTATTAAGGCCAAACAATAATAATACAATGATTACTTAGTAAAAAATCAATGTAAATGTAAAAATTGTTTAAATGAATAGATCGATTCAATGATAGAAGGCACTATTTTTGGAAACAGTGTTGCTGCTGACTGGGCCAACAGTAGACCTCTCTTGTTCAGTTCTCTTATGGCATAAGCTGTGTCTTCCAGATAGGTTCAAATCTTAATGCCTGGTACCTGAGAATACGACTGTCTGTAGGGCGATCCTTCTATAGATGTGATCAAGAGAACCTCACTGGGTGGGCTGTAATCCAACAAGGATGGCATTCTTGGAAGAAAAGGATGGGGGACACACATAGAGACATCTAGATGCAGCTGCAGAAAGCCAAAAACTGATGGCCACTACTAGAATCCAGGAAGAGGTAAGGAAGGATTCTCCCCAGCAGGAACATGGTCTGGCCAACACCTTGACTTTTAAATTTCATTTTCTTTTTCTTTTTTTTTGAGGCAGGGACTCGCTGTGCAGCTCAGTCTGGCCTTGAGCTCACTTTGTAGCCCAGGCTTGCCTTGAACTTGCAACGATCCTCCTACTTCAGCCTCCCAAGTGATGGGGTTACAGATATGCATCACCATGCCTGGAGACTTTTGGATTTCTTGCCTCCAGAGCTATGAGAGAAAAGCCATACATCATTTGTGGTATCTTGTTTCAGCAGGAGCATAAAACAGATAGTCTTTTGTATGTTTACTTTCCTATGCTACATGGGTTCTGTGATGAATCAAATTTGCTAGAGAATTGCTAGCATACCACCTGCTGCAAATACTTCTCTTACTAGGGTTCCTGGTAATCATTTGGCCTTCAACAGTCTTAATTCTTGCTAACCACCTCACTTCTTTTGTCACCTATCACAAGTAAAGAAAGTGTAGTTGTTTGGTATCAAAGTGATTGAAATCATAAACTCAAGGATAGAGGTGAAAGTGTCTTTCTTTTAGATTACCATGGAAGTGAACACATCATTTAAGTTATCAAATAGAAAACTCACAGATGCTTATTTATCCATGGACTCCACTTGAGAAGCAAAACTGGCTAGATCTTGTTCGTTTCTCATTCCTTCTTGCCTTCTTTGGTTCTCTGATTCCAACTTTTCTCTGGACTCTGGCTACAGAGGGCTTAGTTAGCTTCAATAGTCCACTGTGGGCTTCCCACCAACTGAGCTGCCAGCCTCCAGTGCAGACCTCTTGGACCACTGTGATAAGTCATGGTGGCATGCCTTACTTGAGGGTAGGGACATACTCTTTGGACCTGTCTATGTCTACCTCATAGCCAAGAGCATTAGAGTCCAACACTCTACATTGACCCCAGTGAGTAACATGGATCTTCCTGTGAAACTCACTAAAGAATTCAAAGACAAAGTATGACACTAAAATCATTTAGCAATCAGTCACCCAGGGACCTTTTAGGGAACCACAGAGTGGGCAACTTCCTGCCAGGCATTGGTAAAACTCTAGGGGATGCTGTCTGGTCATCAAGGCAAGGCCTGCTTTGGTGGGAGGTGGAGGGAGATGTAATGCAGGAGTGAAGCACATATGCTGGAGCCGCTGGGGCCTGACTGGCAGGCTGGTGGTCCTTAGGTGCTAGGGAAGCACATTATCAGTATTCATCAGAGTTCTCTGAGTCTGGGGCAGCTGAGGACATGATGCAGCACCTGTAGGACTTAAAAACCTGGCTATTTTCCAGCTTTTCTGGAAATATGTCAGTGCTTTAATAACTAGCACAACCAGAGTAGTGTATACCACCTGAACATCCACCCTGGTGTAGCTATAACAGAGTACTGATTATGTGCTTCTAAGAAGTGCTTTGGAAGGGGCTGGGCATTTCTCAAGGCCTTGATTTGAGTGTGATGATTATAGTGAGATTAAGGGGTAACAATGCCTTTTCAAACATGGGTGGGAGCAGGAACATCCACCATTCTTTTGCATCCCAGCAACGCCCCTCTGGTGCGTCCATCTGGCCCATTGTGAGACGAATAAAAAGTTATGGTCAAAGGAAAGAAAACAACTTTTAGTTATGCTGTCTTGTAGAGGCACAAATCATTTCCAAACAAGCTAAATTAACACTAATTGAGAAACAGATGTCCAATTCCTTCTCTGGAACTCTCTGGCTTCACCATCCAAATCTTTGCAGAAAGCAGCACCCTAGGTATACTGAGGCGTACCTGAGACCACTAATGGCAAACTCCAATCTTGCCCATCCTCCACTCTCCTCTGCCAGGCACTTTTTTCTCCCATTACAATCCTCATGATAATGCCACTTGACCAGTGAAAAGAGCATCTGTTGGGAGAATGTATTGAATCCAAAAACCTTATAGAACTAGGAGCGTTAGGGTGTTAATTATACAGATTGCCCATCAACTCTATTGTTACTTTTTTCCTCTGATAAGTTTTTTAAAAGTGTTGAGATTTTGAAACATGAATGTAATTGAACCAGAAGTTTTACTACAAATATGGATGGAGATCCTGAATTCTTGACAATAGCCATGACCACAGAGCTCTGGACAGTTGGCTCCGAGGTAGTATGGGAGGAAGCTCCTGGCCACCTGGGAGTCAGGAGGATGCTGTTACACTTGTCCAGCTACACTGACCTGGATGATCTTGAGTCATCTCTGTTAGTTTCAGCTCACATGGGTAAAAGTGGCGTATGGTATTTGTTTTCCAGACTTGAGTGATGTAAGGGGTGCACAACATGACAGAAGTGAAGGTAGACCTGGAATCCCAGGCATGTGCAATGTTCTGTGTATGACCATGCATGGTAAAATCAGCCCTGGACATGGCACCTGGGCTTGAGTCCCTGACTTCTTTGTTGTGTAACCTTAAGTAATTATCCCAAGCTTTTAGACTTCATTTGTAAAAAGATAACCTCAGGCAAAAGATTGCCTCTGTCCTTTTCAGGTCAAAGATCCCTAGTTCTAAATCAAAACATGGAATAGATAAAACATGGCTCTACCCTGTCTTTATTGCCCCTGCAATGTGGCAAGGGGCCCAGGGATTCTTGGAAAAGTTGCTGAACATCCAGCTCAAAAGATGACCATGGAATGGAGAACAAGGACACAAACCTGAGTGACACTAGTTGAGGTATCCTTTCCCAGACATCTGACATTTTTAACTGTTTTTTCTTGCACCTCCCCTTCTTTATCTTTTATTGCTGCTGCCTTGTTTTGCCCCTTGACTTCTCCCTTTGCTCTCCTTTCCCTGTGCCCAGACTACACATCAGCACACATGGCTGAGCATGGGTAGCCAGGCTGGCGTGGCTGGTCCTCTACTGGTTCACTCAGCCCTTCACAAGTCCTAAGTATAGACTGAAAACAGCAGTGACTCAGGTCTCTTAGTAGTGATAAAATCAGTTGATGGTGATTCAAGAAGGAAGTGGAGGTGAATGGTTAGCCCTATAAACACAAGAATTCCTCATGCCCCAGGCACTCTGAGAGGCTTGAGCTCACTGAAAAGCCTCCTAATAACTCCAAGTTTAGCTAGTATGGTTTTTTTTTTCTTTGTTTCTCAAGAGCATTTTGTACTTTCTTAGGGGTAATTTCATTTCCTCTCATTGCTCCAATGAAGTTACTCTTAGTAGGTCCAATTTGCAGATAGGGAAACTGAGGAATCAACAGTTGCATCATAAATGGGCTCGGTATTATTTTCTCAATGGCTTATGTTAAGTAAACCATCGTAAAGAACAATATTACTGGCTCTGAAATATTTACCTAATCTTCAGAAATGTTTCTGGATGGAAAGGCTCTGAGAAGACCACAGCAGTTGCACCATGTCATAGCAAGTCTGGAGTCTTGCCCTACTCTGCATCCTTCCTCTGTCCTTCTGCTTAGTATCAGGTAGCTGAGGGGTGGGCAGGCAGGAGCTTGTTGGAGAATTGGAATGATAACAGCTGAAGCCAGAAGCAGAGCAGGCAAGTGGCTGAGTGGAGCAAACCCAAAGTTATTTGATACACTTGGCCTTCTCAGAATGGTGGGTTTTTCCTGGACATCTTGAGACTGGGGACACAGGTGAGCCCACAGCTGGCCAACTGGGATACTTACCTGTGGTATGAACAAGTGTAGCTGAAGCCTGAGCCGGCGCAGAGTGGGCACTCAGAGAACCACAGAAGACCGGCCTGCAGAGCTTCACAAACACTTCTAGGAGCCCTTTGTCCAATAAAGGCATTAAAAATTGTAGTTTTAGTTGCATGCGTATAAAAACAAATATTTTAATTTTATATATTTAACAATTTTTTTGCACTTTTTGTCATGTATTTGGTACAGGGTTTCACTGTGCAGCTCAGAGTCATAGTGATCCTCCTGTTTTCAGCCTCCCCAGTGCTGGGATTACAGGAGTGTGCTACCATGCCTGGACTTGATCACTGGCTCAGCATGTCCTGAGGTGGGAGCGGTGCAGCAGAGGATACGGGAACTGAATCCCAGTCCCTGCGCTTGCCTAAGTAGGCATTCAGTCTGCTGAGCTAACTCACTGGCTCTTACTTTTAACAATTTTGTTAAAGCTAAGGTTTCAGGGATTATTTTTTCTGACTTTATAAAAAATTATAGAGATCACTTATAGCCTTAAAAGTTCTACTAATGAGGGCTGTGGACAGCATATCCTATTTCTCATGGGTAAGTGGACCCTTGAGCAATCTTTGCATCCTAGGACTATGCACTGCAGAAGCTGAACCAGAGGCCCACCCAAGCCTGTCCCAGCCAGACTTATCCAAATTCACAGCAGTAGCCTCAAAGCATCTGCTTGAGTATCTGGGAGCTGCAGATGCATGTTTTTTTTTTTTTTTTTTTTTACAGCTGAAGAAACTTGAGCATCAGAAAGGCTAGGGCCAAGGCCAAGAAAAATGGAAAAGCAGGATTTAGATTTAGCTCTTCCTGGCTCCACAGCTCATGGGTTGCCTCCTTCTTCCCCGTGTGTATCTCCCCGGCTATTGCTAAGCAGCGCTTCTATAGACCGGAGGGCTTCTTATGTGAGAACTGCACTAGAAGCCTTTATGTAGACCTTAGCAAATATGGACATTAATAGGTAGGAAGGGTCGGCCAGGGATGGTAGATCATAGGGAGAAAAGTCTAAAAATAAATTCGACTGAAGCAGTGGAAAAGGCCCCATGGAGATGCACAGAGAAAAATAAATCATCTCTAGAGGATTAATGTTCTAGTAAACTGTAAGCCGCTTATATTTTCACCCCATTATCATAACTCTCAAATAACTGTGTCAAAAGATAAAATGGCAATTACTCCTGGCCAGACGCATCACAAACTGGATGACGTGGCCACTGCACAGTCAGGAGGTTCCCTCATGTCGCTTCCCAATGGCGGCGTGTTGTCTAAAGTAGAGACACTGGATCAGCAGTCACCGAGGACGTTTTACCTCTTTTCAAGCAACTCTGGATCAGTTCTCGGAGTGTGAAGTCTCTGATGTCAAAAGGCCTGGATTTGGACATTTCAGGTTTGCATCTAGGCATGACCCCCTGAATGGTAAGTAGCTAGCAAGTGGTTTAATTGCTCCAACCCACTCACTAACATGTTCCTAACAACCTCAGCCTTAAGGAGCACACAGGTTGTGGGTGAAATGACGTAAGGAATGTACATGGGGCTTGAACTGCAAAGTGGTCTGCATGCTTGTCACTTTACCTGTCCCATAGAGTTCCCTGCTCTCAGACTTCACTGTGTCTTTACCTCTGGACCTATTAAGTGGGGGTGGTCATAGCTTCTCCAAAGCTTGCTTCCAACTCTTTCAGCCTTGGCCTAGCACCATCAAGATCCCCAAGCTGGGCTGCCATACAATGGCAGTAGATTACACTAATTTGTTTTTATTTGACACACTTGGAATTAAGGCCTTTTGAAAGCACTATGCAAATGTATGTAAATGACTCCATTTCATCCAAAATAATGTATAAACAGTGTCCCTGTGTGGGCTTAGAAAAATCTGGTGGCCAAAAGCTGTTCATAACATCACAAGAATCAGAAAATACATTTTAAACATCAGTTATGTTTCCAGACGCTTTAGAAGAAATGGATGCCAGGGAACCTGGAGTTTGTCTTGTAGTTTATCAGCCATGTGTTTGTTATTCTTTTCAGTGTGCATCAGGATATCTGACATAAATTAAGCAGAAATGTTCACTAATGAATCACGCAGCACTCCTGCTGCTGGGCGCTTACTCATTAGAAGAGGAGCAAAGTGTGAACTCTCTTTCCCTCAGAGGACTCCGGCACTGTGGCTGCTGGAGTTGACATCAACCTTCAGGCAAGCAGTGGTGGGTTGAGTTTGAGTCCATGTTCACCTAAGTCCCAAGGCTGAGCTGACTGAGGCACGCAGGACCCTCCACAGCCTACATCTGGCTGACTAGGAATCTCTCCCGCTTCCCCTTCCCATGCTGTCTCTACTTTCCCGGGCATTTGTCATGTAATATTTAGCATTCTTCCATGAGTGCCAGGCAGTCTTTCCTCTGCTGCTTCTCTGTGCCTCTGATGCTGCATATCCACCAAAGAACCTATATCATGCTCCTGGTCTCCTGTTAGCAGACTGAGAAGAGCATTTGTTGACTCAGTCTTTGAAAGCCGCAGAAAGTTAAAAGCAGATAGACCTTTGGTGACCAATGAAAAATCCAATATCCTTATTCAACAAATAGGTAAACTGAGGCTTGGGAAAGAAAGGGACTTGATCTAGGCAGTAGAACCCGATACCCAACTCGAGTACACTTTATAACAGAATGGATCATGGTCATGGTTTATGTCCATAGGCACAGGGGCCTGGGAAAGAGAAATGGAGCCAATTCACTCCTAGGGCCCACTGTGACAAGCAGTCTATGCTTTCTAAATACCCTGTGGAAAGAAGACTAGTGATGCGAACCTGAACTTCTAGAACAAGCCCACATCCTCTACAGGACTGCCCTCAGGATACTTCTGTGCTGTGCAACTAGCCTTTGCGTTAATAGCAATAATGCAGGCAGCCTACGTGTACCATTCAACTCTGGCTATAATCCTCTGCATAGCTCTGCAGTTCTCTCTTCTTCCTCTAGAGCCTGGATGAGAGGTTCTCAACTCAAAATCATTGTCGTGGGGAGACTTGAAACATATTTGCACCTGCATTCTGCCCTAGCCAATTCTGTGCAATGTTGGCTCTACTTTTAATGCACCTGAAGGAGCCAGGTTGCAGAGAGGTGAGGCGAGACTCTTACTCTATCCCGAGATCCTCTCGGTGTCCTCTGACTTTATGGCCAGGACCTACTCCATTTGGTCCATTCCCTATCGTGATAGCACAGCAGCACATTGAAGCACCATGCCTTGGGGGCCCACAGCATCACTTAGCCTTGACAGTCTCTGCACAGTCCTATTTCTCCTGTGGAGGCCACTTGCCGCTGCTCATTGGCACTGTCCATTACGATTTCTTGCAGAAATCTCTCTGTCACATACAGCTGCACCAGGGCAGGGAACATTCAGATTAAGCTACCGCAGCATCCAGGTAGACAGGGACAGAGCCTACACCAACAGGCCTACAGACTGGCACTGCTTTTGTCAGATTGGGAGGTTATTTTGAGCATCACAGCAAGCACTGCATACAGGAGAGGAAAAAAATTCTTGTGTGTTTATTATAACACAGTCCAACATGATTGCCCCAAATGAGCAAAATATAATAGAATTGGTCCTGGCTTGCTGAGCGTACATAAAAGAAATAGAAAAAAAGAAAAAGAACTCGGGCTCCAGCCTTCTCCCTGTAGTCTGTTTCTATTAGAGAAGAACATGATTCAATAGCACCTCTGGCATAAAGAGGGTGGCTGGGGAGATATGGAGGGGCTTCACCTTGAACTCAGGTGGGTACTTTAAATCTCAGGTTCAATAGCATAGGCTTTTGGGGTATCTCCTGGCTTGGTTTCCTAATCAGAGAACCAGTTATAAACCTTCCTGATCGAAAGGCCATAATATTCTCAGCTTCATCCAATCTCTTTGTTGCTTAAATTTGTATAAATTTGTAGGCAAAAGTTTATTGCTTAATAGAGGAGTGGGGGAAAGTGATGTTTTCGATGCGGTTTCACAATTGGTCAAATAAAAGTGTGAAGAAAATAGTGAGGGAGAGTACAAACTCCTCTTTTAAATGACAAAAGAAAGTAACATTTTTGATTCCTTACATTATTGTTTTCTTTATAAATTTAAGGCCAGATGCAGCAATTTATGGTTTATTATTCTTTCCCCTGGTGCTTGCTAAAAAAATTTCAAAGCTACATCATTTCGAGTTTTTTTTTTTTTTCCTTTTGTGTTTCACTGCTAGCAGACACAGTTTGAATCAAATCCCTAACAAAGAGAGAAGGCTCAGAGCCTGCTTGTTTGCTGAAACTGCTGGGAACCTTTTGATTTTCTGGGGAACTATGGATGGTGACGGAGCTTCTGTAGACCTCAGACTTAGTGTCCTCAGTGATTGTGAAGGGAGCTCGGTTTGGTTATGCAGGTAATGTGAATTCATTTGCAATTTTCTCCTCTTTTTAACAGACGTGAAGCTGAATGGTAAAATTCTGACAAGGGTGTATGTGTCGTAGGGGTATGTCAAGCTGGAGGGTGTGTGTTCTCTGTCTATACTCTGGGGAAGGGACACTGGCTATGCATCATTTTTTACAGCTGTATTTGTGCAGGTGGGGAAATAACAGTGTCATCTTGGAACGGCAAACATAATGATATACGTGTTTGGGGGCATCTATAGAGCACAGTGAATCACGCAACATATGAGTCAGCTGCACTATAAGTCAAGCCTCGGTTCCCACCAAGAGCTCCTTAGGTAAGTAGAGAGGTTGCTTTGGATTACTTTGGAAGATGAAAAATATCCCCATATATATTCAGACCAATAAAGCAGCCATACAAGTGAATAAAAACAAATCCTAAAAGCAGTCTCAAAGTTGGAAGAAGCCTTAAAGTGTCTACACCAGACACCCCTCCAAAGGTCCAGCCTCTAGCATACCTTTGCATATATCAGTTTCCAGTTTAAATGCTTTCCTTAATGGGTTCTCGTCGCCTCCCCCAAAGCATTTAGCTTATCTGAACTTCTCAATGTCCAAATTGCTACAAACTAACTCCTCCATTTTCTGTTGTCAAAACGAGAGCACCCACTACCTGACTCTAGTTCTAGGCAGTACTGCATAAATGACGAAACAACGTCTCCTGGCATGACAACCTGCCAAGGTTGCTGAAAGCTGTTATACTATTCTGTGTCATGTATCTGTTCACTCCTTAGGTAAGCATGTATTAAGTACCTACTAAGTGTCAGAAATAGATTCACAAAGTCCTCCCTTTTGGGGCAGGCACCTTTTTTTTTTTGTGGTACTGGGGATCAAACTCAGGACTTTGTGCTTGCTAGGCAGGCACTTATACCACTGAGCTATCTGCCTGGCCAAAGTGTCAGAAATAGAAACCAGTGATGACATAGATAAGATACAGACTTTGGTCTCACAATACAGTAGGGAACCAGACAACCAACTGGCTACATTAAGTCTTCTGTGGTTAGTGAAGGCCTATACAATATTCCTTGGGTCCTGTAGGAGAGTGTGCTTATTGCTTGGTGAGAAGCAAAAGCCTTCCAAGATGGGGTCTTGGTCCTGGATTGTTCTTTCAAGTCACCTGGTGCATTCATGATCAGGAGATTTGCATGGTCTCTTCCAGCCAAGATGTCTGAGTCTCCGTTAATGAAGGCTCTGATAGAACTATTTGGTACATTTCCACTTCCAGATCAGACCTTTTTTGATCCACTTGGAGGAGGGAAGCCCTGGGGAGGGGTCAATGCCTCTGAGAGCCTGGCTGCATGGATGTCCCTAGTGAACCATCTGTTCAGAGGAGGCACTTTTCTTGAAATCCTTACCTGTTGTGCAGAGGCGTGGGTTCCCAAAGGAAAGTTTGATCCTTTCTTGATTATGTTGCGATTTATGTGAAAAAGAGTGACCACATTAAATTGTGAGAGCTCTTGATTTGTGTGCAATTGAAAGAAAAGTCTGTGATCATCACTTTCTGGACTGCCTGGGTACCTGGGATTTGGGAACACTAGTCTTCAAGGTGGGCTAATGGAATGGCGACTTCTTAGTGCTGATCACACTTGGGCCAAAAGCATCCTAGAAATAGAAACTAAAAGTGCCAGAGTTGGAAGTAGATGGCTAGCTATAGGCAAAACTCAGGGGCAAAGGAGAAAATGCTGTCCCTGTCCTGCTCCCTTCGGGGAAATATGTGTTCTGCAAGCTTTCAGAAAAAAACTGTAGCATCACCAAAGCTTCCCTCACCTACTGTTGCCTACTTCCTTGAGGCTATGTGTTACAGAACAAAGCCTACGAGGTACTGGGTTCAGGAGCCTTGGCTAAAAACACTCAGATATATTTACTTTATGCCCTCATGAATGACACTTGTACCATAGACTCAGTAGTTTTATATGAGAAATTGCTTTGGTAGTAACTCCAATTTAGGGGGTTGTTTGTGGTCCAGTAGGATGAAAGTTCTGAGGAGTCATGGCGGCGTTCACTGTACTGTTCCCCATGCCCAGGGCTGAGGCAAGTCTAATAGGTCTAGCAGTGATTCTAATAGGTCCTTGATCTTAGAGACAATTTTCAGGGCAGAGAGGGCAAAACAAAATTCAATATATGAGGCATAAGTGATGAAGGGTAGACACATTAAGCTCTCAAAATTAGTACTCAGAAGAGAAAAAAAGAAGGGATAATGAGTCACACCTCTTTTAAGTTGACAAAATCAAAGAAAATTATAAACAGAAAAGAAAATATACCAGTTGTCCTAAGTCTACTAATCCATGGTGAGGGAAGTAAAAGGAATAATAGGAGAAGAATATTTTTATGTTTGCAGGGATATATCCTATAAATAAGAAGAAGGGTTCTGTAATCTACAGAATAGCCAGCTTACAAGAAAAAGGGCCTGGGAATATTTCTCAGGTACTTCTCCTCAGGTCACTGACTATGTGGTCCTAATACTTTTTACTAAAATTCAGAGTTTTAGGCCTCATCTCTGCCATGCTGTATCTGAATTTCTGGGGACGGGGTCCAGGACTGTATTGTAACAAGCTGTCTAAAGTGATTTTTTTTTCTTCTAAGTGCTAAAATTTAAAAAGTTCCCATTGACAAAGAGCAGTGCTACGAGTGGGGCCTCCCTAGAATGCCCCTGCATGGCGTCATGTGTTCGGAGGTCGGGCTAGTGGGAAGTAACACGATACCAAGGACACTACTAGAGCCAGCTCACTGGTAGAAGTGGGGACTGGTAGAGACGGACCACAGAGAGCGTCACCCAGAAGGGTGTGTCCGCCTTCCCAGTTTCACTATTTGCTCCCTGCTTCCTGGCCGCCATGAAGTAAGCAGCTTCCCTCCCCCACACCCCAGGCCTTCTCACTGTTCTGTTCTGCCCTGAAGCCAGCTGCCCCTTGACTATGACTGATCTACGGGAAGCCCTTCCTCCTTTGAGTTGTGGGTGCCATTTATTTTGTCCCAGTGATGAGGAAAATAATTAAGACTGCCACTCCTCCCAACCAAGTAGCTTAATTAAATATAACAAGTCTGACATGTGTTCAATATAAAAAGTAGCATTTTTTTTTTCAAATAGCAAGTTCCCTTTATTTTATTTTTTGTGACACTGCAGATTGAACTCAAGGGTGATCTCCCATTGAGCTACATTTTTAGCTCTTTAAAAAATTTTAAATTGTGAATAGCTCAGTGGACTAAAGTACCTGCTTGGGCAGAGTGCAGCGGCCAGGGTTTGATACCTGGCATGCTGTGCAGGCCCTACCCCCGGAACACGCTGAGACAGCAATCGAGACTGGGCATGGTGACGCGTCTGTAATCCCTGCACTTGGGAGGCTGAAAATAGGAGAATCACTACGAGTCTTATCTACATAGTGAGACCCTGTACACCTGTCCTAAATTCATAAAACAAACAAACAAAAACATTAAATTTTGAGACAGGGTCTTGTTAAGTTGCTCAAGCTGGCTTGGAACTTATAGTCTTCTTTTAGCATCCAGAGGAATCAAGGTTTAATTTTGAATTTCATATTCTATATCTTCATGTACCTGAGAATGTTTTTGGAACTCAGAAAAATATACACTGGAACAGAAATGACCTCATGTCTGCTTTATTGCAAATAGATTTCCGATAGATTTCTCCCGGCAGTGTCTCTTCTCAAACACTGTCTGTGTGCTACACTGCAGGCTGGCCAGTCTTTCTAAAGCACGACATTACTCTTTTTGCAAAAATCATCAATGGCTTCCCCACTGGCTCGAGGATAAAGATAAAACTCTTAACTCAGCTCCAAGGCCCTCCATCGCCCACCTACCTGCTAATCCCCTCTTACAGTGGCCTGCACACGTCCAAACCACAGTCAACCTCGATTACTTGCTTCCTTCCTCTTGCACTTGCTGTGTCCAGATCCCCAGCATGAACCAAACTTTTATCAGTAATAACTTCATTCTTTCAGCCTAGATGAAACTCACCATCCTTCTAGGCTTCTAAGTTCTACTTCTTCATTAAACTTTTTTGAAAAATTTCTCCATTGCTAGTACATAATCCACATCCTCGAGCATTTTTTATGAGGGGACGGCTATCCCCATGGTTCACATGTTGCCTGGTATTGCGCATATTTGTGCATTTGCCAATGATCCTTGAAATTCCTAGAGAACAGGGTCATCACTCACTCAGCCATGTGTCTGCCATAAAAAAGAACGTAGTGAATGCTTGCAGAAGACACATGTAGCAGGGCTGTCCAGTGTTCTCTATCTGCAGTGGTCCAGAAGGCAGCCATTATCCACAAGCATGACTACTAGGTACTTAATAATGAGACTAATATGACTAAGGAAATGCATTTTAAAATTTGATTTGATTCTACTCAATCCCTTACATTTAAGTATTGGGCATGGCTAGTGATTACCCCATCGGACAGGATAGGCAGAGGACGTATGTGATCAAAGAAGGTGCTCTACACGTGAAAGCTTACAAACCCCCATCTCACCTGGAGCACTTCCCTGGCCGCTGGTCTGGTTTTCCTGGCATTCTTTTATATCCTTATCTCCTTCCACTTGGCCCCTTATCGATCTCATTCTAGCCATGCTTGCTTGATTTTCTTTTTTCCTCAAATAGGCTCCAATCACTCAAGCTCTAAGGCTTTTGCAACTGTCGTGCTCTTTGCCTGGAGTACTTTTCTCTCAAATCTCATTCAGGCTGGCTTTTGTCATCCAGGCCTCAGCACAAATGTCACCTCCTTGGAAGATTTCCGTGGAGAGGAACAAATGTCACCTCCTTGGAGAGGCCTTCCCTGGTGTGCCATCTAAGGGAGACTTCTCCCTCACTCAAATTCTTACACTGTGCTTATAACACTTTTGCTACCTGAAATCATCTAACTATCATCTCTTCCTCACTGTTGAAATTCTACTGATAAGGTAAGTTTCTGCAATGAAGAAATGCTTCAAAAATACTGCATAGGGCCAGTCACATAGCTCAGCAGATTAAAGCACCTACTTAGGCAGATGCAGGGACAGGGTTCAATCCCTGGGGTGCTGTGCTGGCCCTGCCCCTGGGGCATGCTGAGAGGGCGATTGAGACTGAGTATGGTGGCACACGCCTGCAGTCCCAGCACTTGGGAGGCTGAAAACAGGAGGATCACTATGAGTCTGATCTGTGTAGTGAGACCCTGTAGGCCCTGCACTAAATACATAAAGAGAAAAATAATAATGTATGATAAAATCAGTGGGTAAAAGCTTGATGAGAAACAGTGTATTTGTACAGTCTTAATGTATCTAGAGAAAATAAACTACTTAACCAAATATTAACCCCTCCAAATGTAACCCAGGATTATTAACATGACTAGCAACACATCTTGACATCAGGTACTTGCTTGGTGCGATGTATTGAGAAGGAAATACTGCTACTGTGGTCTCCTCCCAGTAGCAACACCAGAACCAAAGCCCAGTGTAAGCAGGAGAAAAGGTGAGATAACCCTAGGTGGGACCAAAGGCCTGGTGCTTTCACTACGGTAGGGGATAAAGTTGATTGTCTTGCTGGTCCCTGAAACTAGTGCTTATGACATAGTCTAAGCATTTGACTGAGTTTGATTTAATTAAAGTAGTTAATAACTTGGATTAAATGCAATCGTTGGGTTAACACGTGCAGTGCCCTCCCAAGAGCATTTTCTGGCATCTGTGGGCAGGTTAATAACTTTGGCTGCTGGCTGGAACTGGCATAGTCTAAGGCTTGAGGTCCTAAGGGCTTGCTTAAGTGGGTCTCTATGGACTGCTAGAGGTTGGAGAAAATTAATTCAGTGAAACATACCCCATTCTGGATGACCTGCAGAATTGAATTTATTTTCAGCTTCAGTACATATAAAATTATGTGCTCAGTTGTCCTCCAAGTATAAGGATATAGGAAAGACTCAAAATTTGCAATGTCTAATAGAAAAAATAAAATTTCCTGGGTGAATATTAATTCCAAACATCAACTACTAAATCATGTACCTAGTTATGTATTCCTTTGTTGTTCACAATAAAAAATCCTATGAGGTTAGGTTAATATATCTTCTTCACAGATAAGGAAACTGAAGCTTGGAGAGATGAAATCGTAGGTCCTGATTCACACAGCAAAATGTCATAAAGTCAGAAACTCAGATTAGCTTTGTCCCATTCGGAGATCTTTACGAAGGTCCTAGATATGGTCTCATTGATCTCTATACTTCTTTGCCCCATCTTTCATCCTGCTAGTAGTAGATATGTGTGGGTGAGATGGAGGAGATTATAAGAGGAAGTGGCCCTGGCCTCGGTCTCTCTCACTAGGTGCTGAAGCAGATTGATGGAGGAGTGTACACAAAGCCCAGGGGTTCTGCCAACAAACTAGGGGTCTGACTTATCTCAGACATTATGTTGGCTGTGAGATCCATCAAGACATTTACTCTTTCTAAGCCTTAGCCATGCTCAGAGTATTAGATAAGGAAGCTATGAGAGCACCCTGTTACCTTGACAGAGGAAGAAGTGGGGCTTGGAACCTGGTTTCAATAGATTCTTATTGGTTCCAGCAGTGGAAACCTATAGAATTAAGGTTCCTATTTGGAGATGCCTATTGTCCTGTGCAGCAGGGATGGATGTGAAAGTTGTTCAGCTAGTGGAAAGGCTGCTGCGCCATGGGAAGTATGCCCATCTCCTAATCGCCCTCTTACCCTCCACCCCTTCTCCATTCCTCAGTCTCATTTCCATAAGCATACTTTTGTCAGCTCCACAATCAAAACAACCTAATTGATTGCAGAAGGGAACATGCACAACATCCCTAGGGGGAAACTTAGTAGAGATGCAAGAAAGAAAAGGT
Organism: Octodon degus; assembly: GCF_000260255.1. NCBI lineage: Eukaryota > Metazoa > Chordata > Mammalia > Rodentia > Octodontidae > Octodon > Octodon degus. The sequence continues at coordinate 2,557,543 of NW_004524595.1, read as the reverse complement.
CAAAAACCACTTAACTAACCAAGAAAAGTAGGAGAAACAGGAATTCAAAAGCCTCTATTTATAACTGTAGAATCTGAAGTTCTCTTGACCAGGCAATTATGGTATTGAGAGGGCCTTTTTTGTCCTTGCGTGGGACTGAAAAATGAGAACATTAAGCTAGGCTTCAAACAGACTTGGCCTCTGTGATTTTCCCAAGGACCCCACATCCCTAGTCTTATGCTGGTGCAAGGAACAGAGCAAGTGAGTTGAAACCAGAGCAAGAGCTATAGACTTAGAACTGAGCTTCTTTTGCTTCTGACAGCCTGATGCCGAATAAGATAATCACCATTTTTGAACTCAGTTTTCTTTACCTGTAAATAGAAATACCACTTTCCTCCTGTTCAGATGGTTATTATTCAACACCACCACCCAGAAAATAGGTGTTGCTAGGTGTGGAGAAATCAGAATCCTCATACATTGCTGGTGGAAACGTAATGGTATAGCAGCAGTGGAAAGCAGTTTGGCTAGTCCTTTAAAAATTAAGCATAGAATTACTGTGTGATCCAGCAGCTCTATTCCTGGGAATATACTCAAGAGAATTGAAATCAGGTACTCAAACAGATATTTATGCACTTGCTTTTATAGCAGCAAATAGGATAATCGAAAGATGGAAAAGTTGTCAAGTGTCTACTGACGGATGAATGGGTAAACAATATGTGGTATATTTTATAATGGAATACTGTTCAATCTAAAAAGGAAAGAAATTCTGACTCTAACATGGACAAACCTTGAAGATATTATACTAAGTGAAATAAACCAGACATAAAAAGACAAATGATGTATGATCCCACTTACGTGTGGCATCTGGAGTAGGCACAATCATAGAAACTGAAAGTGGAGTGGTAGTTTCCAGAGGCTGGAGGGAGGGCGGGGGGAAGAGTTATTATTCATCCTATACAGAGTTTCAGTTTTACAAGATGAAGAGACTTCTAGAGATGGATGATGGTAATGGCTGCACAACAACGTGAGTACACTTAATGCCAGCGAGCTGTACATTTAAGATGATTTAAAATGGCAAATTTTGTGTGATCTATATTAAACCACAATAAAACAGCTCATTGTGAGGGCGTCATCATTATCAAATTAGATGTCAGAGGTACCTATAACGGTGCCCATCAAATATTAATTGCTCTGTACATATGGGCTTCCTCCTGAATGCACAATCCAAACTTTATGCAAATCTCTCCATGACCTGTGTGGTAGGTGACTAAGTGATCGGTGGGCACACACACAGAGACGGCTTAGAATCACATTTCTACATGAAGATGGCCACGCTCTGAGAAGGAAGATATTAATTACAGGTCGTTCATAGATACTCAGATTTCTTCCGTCACATGGCTTTGAAACAGTCCACTTCTTGAAGCAAACTGAAAACAGCAAAGCCCACTGGAGAAGCTGCTGTAAACTTCTCTTGAGGTTAACATAGATAGGGTGAAATACCTTTCTGGGGTTGCAGATTGGAGGAAAACACTCTTCTTTACCCACAGAGTCCACTAAGTCAGGAAACATTTTAATGCTAGCTTGACTTCAGCCTGGAAACCTGGATTTGTATCCGCAGGCTGAACTCCTTTCTGCCACACCCGTCCACCTGACCTTTAGAAACGAGGTAAGGAGATAAACTGTAGGGTGAGTCTCTGTGTTAGGAGCAAGGAGGGGTTCTTTTATAACTGCCAAATGGCCTTTTTGTCAAAGAGTACTTTCTGAAGCTTCTCCCAAATCTAACAATTAGTTGCAACTGCTATCTCTATGTATGGACCGGCTGCTATCTCAAGGTCTGCAGCTGAACACCTCCTGCCAGACCCTGAGCCCCATTGCACAACTCTCTAGGCCAAACTGGCACTCTACCATCTTATTTTATTTTATGTATTTCGTACAGGGTCTCACTGCGCAGCTTGGACTCATAATGATCCTCCTGTTTTCAGCCTCTCCAGTGCTGGGATTTCAGGTGTGTGCCACCCTGCCTGGACTCGGTGGTCACTCAGTGCATCTGGGGGCGTGACCGCCATGGCCTGTGGTGCTGGGGACTGAACCCTGGTCCCTGTGCTTGCCTGAGCAAGCGCTTAGCCCGCTGAGCTGTCTCGCTAGCCCTCTGTGGTCTTCTTTTGATTCTCTTTCTCAGATGGCACCTTCACATACCCCTTCAAATACTATGCCTCGGGGAGATAAGGGTAAAACTTACGGTGGTTTACCGAGTGCCTGCCATGTGTAAGAGGCTCTGCTAGGTGCTTCATGTATTATTTTTCATTCAACCCCCATAACAATTCTTTGATGTTGGTATTGTTATTCCTACCTTACAAAGAAACTAAAGATTGGAGAGAGCTTGTTCATTGTGGAAAAAACTCATTCGTATACTTCCCCTCTCCTCACTCTAGACTTTTAGCACCTTCGAAATACTCTCAGTGCTTCCAAAAGCTGGAACGTCTACGAAGGTGCCCTCATCCTAGGCTCTGGGCAGCCTTGCAGTGTGCTTAGCTTGTAGGGAAAGAGATTCAAAGAAAGACAAAAGGAAACACAAACTTGGCTTTGGAAACGCATGACCATGTTGTGTATGTGGCTTCCATAGTATTTTTACAATGTACACACACACACACACACACACACACACACACACACACGCCCACATCCACATTTTGGCACACATTTGCAGTTGACAGTTACTTCAGGTCCAGTTATGTAGCCTGAAATGATCATCTATCACACGATTAATTTATTTCAAAATCAACCAGGAAAACATCTGTTCGATCATGCCCAGGTGCTTAGTTTCACACATGCTATGTTGTTTTGATACACAGAACTTATAAACATTCTGTCAAGGGTTTGTAATAATTTATCATCTGTCCATCCCAGCAATCTGGGCTAACTAGTCATTACTGCTTGAATTTTCTATTTTTTTTTTAGAGGGACTCTATACCCTTGATAGATCCTACACCACCCACCAGTGCCTCCAGAGCAATCCTGAAGGTTGAAATTTTCTTATTGATCTACACAATGCACTGGAAATATCTTACTGTTCCCTATGGATTGAATTAGGAAACTTCAGTGGTACCTCCTGCAAGCAGACCTGGGCGACAGTGGCTTCATTTCACAGACAGTGACTTACCAAGTGATCCATAGCCGAAGCATCCATTAAGGTCTAGGTTCCCTGGTGCTGGAGAAAATTGTCAATAATAATAAAAGTCGCCAACATTATTGAGAGGTTCCATGGTGTGAGAGGCTGTGCTAAGTAGAAGGTACAGTGACTGTTTAGCCTTCCTTCCCCTTTGTTTGGTTCTCCTACTTTTCATGCTCTGAACTATCCATTGCAAGTATACATGTACATACTTGGTTCTAACCCAACGGGCTTGCCCGTCCCGTCGTGCAATGCTATAGTTTCTTATTTTAACGGGGATAAGGGTCATGTGGGAAATATTTAAAAACATAAGCTCCTGGAACTCACCAGAGATTCACCTTTAGTATATCTAAATTTATATTATAAATTATTGGTCCTTCTCATACCTTCAGTGTAGGTATCTTGGGTTATAAATTGATAATCAGTGATATAGGCTATTCAGGGATAGATATTCAGTCTTATTCTAAATTGAATTTTCTTCCTTCATTCACTCCTTCCCATTTACTACTAACAAAGGATCTCATTTCTAGGGTGCTTTCATAGTTGGAGAATCACTTTTTCAAAGACTCACATATGAAGCATTAGCAGCCATGTAAACTCTCTCAGGCAGGTAAGGAGCAGAGCCAGTGGGCATTGCTCTTGTCCTCTCCATCTTCTGACAGCAGTGTCCTGTTGGTTCAGTGGGTGGGCTAGAGAGTCCTTAAAATGGGACAGCAGAAACCCCTATTCCACCTATAGGTGAAAATTTTTAAGGGGTGCCGATTGATTACTTTGGTAACTGATTGACTAAAGATGGGTATGTTCTGGCTAATGAGATAAACCCAAGTATACTAGGAATTTTTTTCTTTTAACTTCCCTTTAACTTTCCAGAATTAAAAGAAAATAGAAACAGCTTCTGGAGGTGGATAACTTTGATGCTTCTTTCTTTCTGGAACTTAATAATGAATAGTCATCTTGTAACTTCAGTACAACAAAGTTCAAGATATATTATAGCATAATACCTTTTGAGGGAGGAAAGGTGGGAGGGAGAAGGAGAGGGGAGAG
>NW_004524595.1:2536127-2553251 GCF_000260255.1 Octodon degus | reverse complement strand
GCCTACGAGGTACTGGGTTCAGGAGCCTTGGCTAAAAACACTCAGATATATTTACTTTATGCCCTCATGAATGACACTTGTACCATAGACTCAGTAGTTTTATATGAGAAATTGCTTTGGTGGTAACTCCAATTTAGGGGGTTGTTTGTGGTCCAGTAGGATGAAAGTTCTGAGGAGTCATGGCGGCGTTCACTGTACTGTTCCCCATGCCCAGGGCTGAGGCAAGTCTAATAGGTCTAGCAGTGATTCTAATAGGTCCTTGATCTTAGAGACAATTTTCAGGGCAGAGAGGGCAAAACAAAATTCAATATATGAGGCATAAGTGATGAAGGGTAGACACATTAAGCTCTCAAAATTAGTACTCAGAAGAGAAAAAAAGAAGGGATAATGAGTCACACCTCTTTTAAGTTGACAAAATCAAAGAAAATTATAAACAGAAAAGAAAATATACCAGTTGTCCTAAGTCTACTAATCCATGGTGAGGGAAGTAAAAGGAATAATAGGAGAAGAATATTTTTATGTTTGCAGGGATATATCCTATAAATAAGAAGAAGGGTTCTGTAATCTACAGAATAGCCAGCTTACAAGAAAAAGGGCCTGGGAATATTTCTCAGGTACTTCTCCTCAGGTCACTGACTATGTGGTCCTAATACTTTTTACTAAAATTCAGAGTTTTAGGCCTCATCTCTGCCATGCTGTATCTGAATTTCTGGGGACGGGGTCCAGGACTGTATTGTAACAAGCTGTCTAAAGTGATTTTTTTTTTCTTCTAAGTGCTAAAATTTAAAAAGTTCCCATTGACAAAGAGCAGTGCTACGAGTGGGGCCTCCCTAGAATGCCCCTGCATGGCGTCATGTGTTCGGAGGTCGGGCTAGTGGGAAGTAACACGATACCAAGGACACTACTAGAGCCAGCTCACTGGTAGAAGTGGGGACTGGTAGAGACGGACCACAGAGAGCGTCACCCAGAAGGGTGTGTCCGCCTTCCCAGTTTCACTATTTGCTCCCTGCTTCCTGGCCGCCATGAAGTAAGCAGCTTCCCTCCCCCACACCCCAGGCCTTCTCACTGTTCTGTTCTGCCCTGAAGCCAGCTGCCCCTTGACTATGACTGATCTACGGGAAGCCCTTCCTCCTTTGAGTTGTGGGTGCCATTTATTTTGTCCCAGTGATGAGGAAAATAATTAAGACTGCCACTCCTCCCAACCAAGTAGCTTAATTAAATATAACAAGTCTGACATGTGTTCAATATAAAAAGTAGCATTTTTTTTTTCAAATAGCAAGTTCCCTTTATTTTATTTTTTGTGACACTGCAGATTGAACTCAAGGGTGATCTCCCATTGAGCTACATTTTTAGCTCTTTAAAAAATTTTAAATTGTGAATAGCTCAGTGGACTAAAGTACCTGCTTGGGCAGAGTGCAGCGGCCAGGGTTTGATACCTGGCATGCTGTGCAGGCCCTACCCCCGGAACACGCTGAGACAGCAATCGAGACTGGGCATGGTGACGCGTCTGTAATCCCTGCACTTGGGAGGCTGAAAATAGGAGAATCACTACGAGTCTTATCTACATAGTGAGACCCTGTACACCTGTCCTAAATTCATAAAACAAACAAACAAAAACATTAAATTTTGAGACAGGGTCTTGTTAAGTTGCTCAAGCTGGCTTGGAACTTATAGTCTTCTTTTAGCATCCAGAGGAATCAAGGTTTAATTTTGAATTTCATATTCTATATCTTCATGTACCTGAGAATGTTTTTGGAACTCAGAAAAATATACACTGGAACAGAAATGACCTCATGTCTGCTTTATTGCAAATAGATTTCCGATAGATTTCTCCCGGCAGTGTCTCTTCTCAAACACTGTCTGTGTGCTACACTGCAGGCTGGCCAGTCTTTCTAAAGCACGACATTACTCTTTTTGCAAAAATCATCAATGGCTTCCCCACTGGCTCGAGGATAAAGATAAAACTCTTAACTCAGCTCCAAGGCCCTCCATCGCCCACCTACCTGCTAATCCCCTCTTACAGTGGCCTGCACACGTCCAAACCACAGTCAACCTCGATTACTTGCTTCCTTCCTCTTGCACTTGCTGTGTCCAGATCCCCAGCATGAACCAAACTTTTATCAGTAATAACTTCATTCTTTCAGCCTAGATGAAACTCACCATCCTTCTAGGCTTCTAAGTTCTACTTCTTCATTAAACTTTTTTGAAAAATTTCTCCATTGCTAGTACATAATCCACATCCTCGAGCATTTTTTATGAGGGGACGGCTATCCCCATGGTTCACATGTTGCCTGGTATTGCGCATATTTGTGCATTTGCCAATGATCCTTGAAATTCCTAGAGAACAGGGTCATCACTCACTCAGCCATGTGTCTGCCATAAAAAAGAACGTAGTGAATGCTTGCAGAAGACACATGTAGCAGGGCTGTCCAGTGTTCTCTATCTGCAGTGGTCCAGAAGGCAGCCATTATCCACAAGCATGACTACTAGGTACTTAATAATGAGACTAATATGACTAAGGAAATGCATTTTAAAATTTGATTTGATTCTACTCAATCCCTTACATTTAAGTATTGGGCATGGCTAGTGATTACCCCATCGGACAGGATAGGCAGAGGACGTATGTGATCAAAGAAGGTGCTCTACACGTGAAAGCTTACAAACCCCCATCTCACCTGGAGCACTTCCCTGGCCGCTGGTCTGGTTTTCCTGGCATTCTTTTATATCCTTATCTCCTTCCACTTGGCCCCTTATCGATCTCATTCTAGCCATGCTTGCTTGATTTTCTTTTTTCCTCAAATAGGCTCCAATCACTCAAGCTCTAAGGCTTTTGCAACTGTCGTGCTCTTTGCCTGGAGTACTTTTCTCTCAAATCTCATTCAGGCTGGCTTTTGTCATCCAGGCCTCAGCACAAATGTCACCTCCTTGGAAGATTTCCGTGGAGAGGAACAAATGTCACCTCCTTGGAGAGGCCTTCCCTGGTGTGCCATCTAAGGGAGACTTCTCCCTCACTCAAATTCTTACACTGTGCTTATAACACTTTTGCTACCTGAAATCATCTAACTATCATCTCTTCCTCACTGTTGAAATTCTACTGATAAGGTAAGTTTCTGCAATGAAGAAATGCTTCAAAAATACTGCATAGGGCCAGTCACATAGCTCAGCAGATTAAAGCACCTACTTAGGCAGATGCAGGGACAGGGTTCAATCCCTGGGGTGCTGTGCTGGCCCTGCCCCTGGGGCATGCTGAGAGGGCGATTGAGACTGAGTATGGTGGCACACGCCTGCAGTCCCAGCACTTGGGAGGCTGAAAACAGGAGGATCACTATGAGTCTGATCTGTGTAGTGAGACCCTGTAGGCCCTGCACTAAATACATAAAGAGAAAAATAATAATGTATGATAAAATCAGTGGGTAAAAGCTTGATGAGAAACAGTGTATTTGTACAGTCTTAATGTATCTAGAGAAAATAAACTACTTAACCAAATATTAACCCCTCCAAATGTAACCCAGGATTATTAACATGACTAGCAACACATCTTGACATCAGGTACTTGCTTGGTGCGATGTATTGAGAAGGAAATACTGCTACTGTGGTCTCCTCCCAGTAGCAACACCAGAACCAAAGCCCAGTGTAAGCAGGAGAAAAGGTGAGATAACCCTAGGTGGGACCAAAGGCCTGGTGCTTTCACTACGGTAGGGGATAAAGTTGATTGTCTTGCTGGTCCCTGAAACTAGTGCTTATGACATAGTCTAAGCATTTGACTGAGTTTGATTTAATTAAAGTAGTTAATAACTTGGATTAAATGCAATCGTTGGGTTAACACGTGCAGTGCCCTCCCAAGAGCATTTTCTGGCATCTGTGGGCAGGTTAATAACTTTGGCTGCTGGCTGGAACTGGCATAGTCTAAGGCTTGAGGTCCTAAGGGCTTGCTTAAGTGGGTCTCTATGGACTGCTAGAGGTTGGAGAAAATTAATTCAGTGAAACATACCCCATTCTGGATGACCTGCAGAATTGAATTTATTTTCAGCTTCAGTACATATAAAATTATGTGCTCAGTTGTCCTCCAAGTATAAGGATATAGGAAAGACTCAAAATTTGCAATGTCTAATAGAAAAAATAAAATTTCCTGGGTGAATATTAATTCCAAACATCAACTACTAAATCATGTACCTAGTTATGTATTCCTTTGTTGTTCACAATAAAAAATCCTATGAGGTTAGGTTAATATATCTTCTTCACAGATAAGGAAACTGAAGCTTGGAGAGATGAAATCGTAGGTCCTGATTCACACAGCAAAATGTCATAAAGTCAGAAACTCAGATTAGCTTTGTCCCATTCGGAGATCTTTACGAAGGTCCTAGATATGGTCTCATTGATCTCTATACTTCTTTGCCCCATCTTTCATCCTGCTAGTAGTAGATATGTGTGGGTGAGATGGAGGAGATTATAAGAGGAAGTGGCCCTGGCCTCGGTCTCTCTCACTAGGTGCTGAAGCAGATTGATGGAGGAGTGTACACAAAGCCCAGGGGTTCTGCCAACAAACTAGGGGTCTGACTTATCTCAGACATTATGTTGGCTGTGAGATCCATCAAGACATTTACTCTTTCTAAGCCTTAGCCATGCTCAGAGTATTAGATAAGGAAGCTATGAGAGCACCCTGTTACCTTGACAGAGGAAGAAGTGGGGCTTGGAACCTGGTTTCAATAGATTCTTATTGGTTCCAGCAGTGGAAACCTATAGAATTAAGGTTCCTATTTGGAGATGCCTATTGTCCTGTGCAGCAGGGATGGATGTGAAAGTTGTTCAGCTAGTGGAAAGGCTGCTGCGCCATGGGAAGTATGCCCATCTCCTAATCGCCCTCTTACCCTCCACCCCTTCTCCATTCCTCAGTCTCATTTCCATAAGCATACTTTTGTCAGCTCCACAATCAAAACAACCTAATTGATTGCAGAAGGGAACATGCACAACATCCCTAGGGGGAAACTTAGTAGAGATGCAAGAAAGAAAAGGTCAAAAACCACTTAACTAACCAAGAAAAGTAGGAGAAACAGGAATTCAAAAGCCTCTATTTATAACTGTAGAATCTGAAGTTCTCTTGACCAGGCAATTATGGTATTGAGAGGGCCTTTTTTGTCCTTGCGTGGGACTGAAAAATGAGAACATTAAGCTAGGCTTCAAACAGACTTGGCCTCTGTGATTTTCCCAAGGACCCCACATCCCTAGTCTTATGCTGGTGCAAGGAACAGAGCAAGTGAGTTGAAACCAGAGCAAGAGCTATAGACTTAGAACTGAGCTTCTTTTGCTTCTGACAGCCTGATGCCGAATAAGATAATCACCATTTTTGAACTCAGTTTTCTTTACCTGTAAATAGAAATACCACTTTCCTCCTGTTCAGATGGTTATTATTCAACACCACCACCCAGAAAATAGGTGTTGCTAGGTGTGGAGAAATCAGAATCCTCATACATTGCTGGTGGAAACGTAATGGTATAGCAGCAGTGGAAAGCAGTTTGGCTAGTCCTTTAAAAATTAAGCATAGAATTACTGTGTGATCCAGCAGCTCTATTCCTGGGAATATACTCAAGAGAATTGAAATCAGGTACTCAAACAGATATTTATGCACTTGCTTTTATAGCAGCAAATAGGATAATCGAAAGATGGAAAAGTTGTCAAGTGTCTACTGACGGATGAATGGGTAAACAATATGTGGTATATTTTATAATGGAATACTGTTCAATCTAAAAAGGAAAGAAATTCTGACTCTAACATGGACAAACCTTGAAGATATTATACTAAGTGAAATAAACCAGACATAAAAAGACAAATGATGTATGATCCCACTTACGTGTGGCATCTGGAGTAGGCACAATCATAGAAACTGAAAGTGGAGTGGTAGTTTCCAGAGGCTGGAGGGAGGGCGGGGGGAAGAGTTATTATTCATCCTATACAGAGTTTCAGTTTTACAAGATGAAGAGACTTCTAGAGATGGATGATGGTAATGGCTGCACAACAACGTGAGTACACTTAATGCCAGCGAGCTGTACATTTAAGATGATTTAAAATGGCAAATTTTGTGTGATCTATATTAAACCACAATAAAACAGCTCATTGTGAGGGCGTCATCATTATCAAATTAGATGTCAGAGGTACCTATAACGGTGCCCATCAAATATTAATTGCTCTGTACATATGGGCTTCCTCCTGAATGCACAATCCAAACTTTATGCAAATCTCTCCATGACCTGTGTGGTAGGTGACTAAGTGATCGGTGGGCACACACACAGAGACGGCTTAGAATCACATTTCTACATGAAGATGGCCACGCTCTGAGAAGGAAGATATTAATTACAGGTCGTTCATAGATACTCAGATTTCTTCCGTCACATGGCTTTGAAACAGTCCACTTCTTGAAGCAAACTGAAAACAGCAAAGCCCACTGGAGAAGCTGCTGTAAACTTCTCTTGAGGTTAACATAGATAGGGTGAAATACCTTTCTGGGGTTGCAGATTGGAGGAAAACACTCTTCTTTACCCACAGAGTCCACTAAGTCAGGAAACATTTTAATGCTAGCTTGACTTCAGCCTGGAAACCTGGATTTGTATCCGCAGGCTGAACTCCTTTCTGCCACACCCGTCCACCTGACCTTTAGAAACGAGGTAAGGAGATAAACTGTAGGGTGAGTCTCTGTGTTAGGAGCAAGGAGGGGTTCTTTTATAACTGCCAAATGGCCTTTTTGTCAAAGAGTACTTTCTGAAGCTTCTCCCAAATCTAACAATTAGTTGCAACTGCTATCTCTATGTATGGACCGGCTGCTATCTCAAGGTCTGCAGCTGAACACCTCCTGCCAGACCCTGAGCCCCATTGCACAACTCTCTAGGCCAAACTGGCACTCTACCATCTTATTTTATTTTATGTATTTCGTACAGGGTCTCACTGCGCAGCTTGGACTCATAATGATCCTCCTGTTTTCAGCCTCTCCAGTGCTGGGATTTCAGGTGTGTGCCACCCTGCCTGGACTCGGTGGTCACTCAGTGCATCTGGGGGCGTGACCGCCATGGCCTGTGGTGCTGGGGACTGAACCCTGGTCCCTGTGCTTGCCTGAGCAAGCGCTTAGCCCGCTGAGCTGTCTCGCTAGCCCTCTGTGGTCTTCTTTTGATTCTCTTTCTCAGATGGCACCTTCACATACCCCTTCAAATACTATGCCTCGGGGAGATAAGGGTAAAACTTACGGTGGTTTACCGAGTGCCTGCCATGTGTAAGAGGCTCTGCTAGGTGCTTCATGTATTATTTTTCATTCAACCCCCATAACAATTCTTTGATGTTGGTATTGTTATTCCTACCTTACAAAGAAACTAAAGATTGGAGAGAGCTTGTTCATTGTGGAAAAAACTCATTCGTATACTTCCCCTCTCCTCACTCTAGACTTTTAGCACCTTCGAAATACTCTCAGTGCTTCCAAAAGCTGGAACGTCTACGAAGGTGCCCTCATCCTAGGCTCTGGGCAGCCTTGCAGTGTGCTTAGCTTGTAGGGAAAGAGATTCAAAGAAAGACAAAAGGAAACACAAACTTGGCTTTGGAAACGCATGACCATGTTGTGTATGTGGCTTCCATAGTATTTTTACAATGTACACACACACACACACACACACACACACACACACACACGCCCACATCCACATTTTGGCACACATTTGCAGTTGACAGTTACTTCAGGTCCAGTTATGTAGCCTGAAATGATCATCTATCACACGATTAATTTATTTCAAAATCAACCAGGAAAACATCTGTTCGATCATGCCCAGGTGCTTAGTTTCACACATGCTATGTTGTTTTGATACACAGAACTTATAAACATTCTGTCAAGGGTTTGTAATAATTTATCATCTGTCCATCCCAGCAATCTGGGCTAACTAGTCATTACTGCTTGAATTTTCTATTTTTTTTTTAGAGGGACTCTATACCCTTGATAGATCCTACACCACCCACCAGTGCCTCCAGAGCAATCCTGAAGGTTGAAATTTTCTTATTGATCTACACAATGCACTGGAAATATCTTACTGTTCCCTATGGATTGAATTAGGAAACTTCAGTGGTACCTCCTGCAAGCAGACCTGGGCGACAGTGGCTTCATTTCACAGACAGTGACTTACCAAGTGATCCATAGCCGAAGCATCCATTAAGGTCTAGGTTCCCTGGTGCTGGAGAAAATTGTCAATAATAATAAAAGTCGCCAACATTATTGAGAGGTTCCATGGTGTGAGAGGCTGTGCTAAGTAGAAGGTACAGTGACTGTTTAGCCTTCCTTCCCCTTTGTTTGGTTCTCCTACTTTTCATGCTCTGAACTATCCATTGCAAGTATACATGTACATACTTGGTTCTAACCCAACGGGCTTGCCCGTCCCATCGTGCAATGCTATAGTTTCTTATTTTAACGGGGATAAGGGTCATGTGGGAAATATTTAAAAACATAAGCTCCTGGAACTCACCAGAGATTCACCTTTAGTATATCTAAATTTATATTATAAATTATTGGTCCTTCTCATACCTTCAGTGTAGGTATCTTGGGTTATAAATTGATAATCAGTGATATAGGCTATTCAGGGATAGATATTCAGTCTTATTCTAAATTGAATTTTCTTCCTTCATTCACTCCTTCCCATTTACTACTAACAAAGGATCTCATTTCTAGGGTGCTTTCATAGTTGGAGAATCACTTTTTCAAAGACTCACATATGAAGCATTAGCAGCCATGTAAACTCTCTCAGGCAGGTAAGGAGCAGAGCCAGTGGGCATTGCTCTTGTCCTCTCCATCTTCTGACAGCAGTGTCCTGTTGGTTCAGTGGGTGGGCTAGAGAGTCCTTAAAATGGGACAGCAGAAACCCCTATTCCACCTATAGGTGAAAATTTTTAAGGGGTGCCGATTGATTACTTTGGTAACTGATTGACTAAAGATGGGTATGTTCTGGCTAATGAGATAAACCCAAGTATACTAGGAATTTTTTTCTTTTAACTTCCCTTTAACTTTCCAGAATTAAAAGAAAATAGAAACAGCTTCTGGAGGTGGATAACTTTGATGCTTCTTTCTTTCTGGAACTTAATAACGAATAGTCATCTTGTAACTTCAGTACAACAAAGTTCAAGATATATTATAGCATAATACCTTTTGAGGGAGGAAAGGAGGGAGGGAGAAGGAGAGGGGAGAGAGAGTTGAGGAGTGAGGAGAGAGGGAGGGAGACAGAGAGAAGAGAGGGAGGAAAGGAGGGAGGGATAGAGGAGGGAAGGAGGGAAGGAGAAAGAGAGAGGGTTAGGGAGTGAGGAGAGAGGGAGGGAGACAGAGAAAATATAAATTTTTTTTAAAAAAGCAACAAAGGTAAGGATGAAAGCCAAATGCTAAATATGGTGAGCCAGGAAGATAAAAAAGAGCTGGGGGGAAAAAAAAGAGCTAGGGCCACCACCAGCAACAGTGAACTTCTGAAAAAACCTTTAGCAACTGCACGCATCTGAACTTCTTTTTAAGCAGGAGCAGCCTCTGGTATAAATGGAATCTTCTTTGTTACTTTCAGTGAAAACCATTCCAACCGATGTTGATGTTTTATAATTATTAAAATCTCTGTTTTGTAGAAAACAACCTCAAAGACGTGAAGTAACTTATTCAGGACTTCTCAGAATTTCTCAGCAAACAAACAAATGGTCCTGGACTTGAACTTGAACTGACTGGCTACAAATCCGGAAGGACTCACTCTGGATCTTACTCTATAATGAATGGTTTTAGTGACTAGTATCTAATACAAATGCAAGGGATTCAGGGAGATGAGTCTGGATTCTTTACCTCACTCAGAAGAATTCTTTGCATGTCATCCTTGCGCAGGAGCCATGCTAATCTTCTCTGTATCGTTCCAATTTTAGTATATGTGCTGCCGAAGCGAGCACTCAGAAGAATTCTTACCCACCGATTTTCTAAATTGAACTTTCATAAAGGATATAATTTAAAGAGCTTTTGGCAATTTAAGAGACATTTTGAAGTTGAATTGTATTATGTCATGCTATGTTCCTCTTATGTGTAAGGCATTATAGGTATAAAGGATGCAGCACTTGATTTTTTCTCCATACATTTATCTGCTATTTAAGGAGATGAGGCATATACACATACAATGTTGTGGTGAAATGAAAGCGTTAAACTATAGCTCTTTTAATGTATTGGCTACTTTTTAACTACAGTATATCCCTGAAAAGTGTTATAAAGAAAATCATTATAAAATAATTTCTATTTTCCCCATGGGTATTATGTCATAAAAGGTTTTTGCTCTTAGCCAAAACTTAGGATCCGGTTAATTATAAATACAGCCAGTAACAAGGCCTCAGAGCAAAATGTAACAACTTGTGAAAGAGTAAAATGATGCTCAAAATCCTAAAAAATGGGGATAAGTATACTGAGCATATCATAGCATGTTTGAGCTTATTATGTAATCAAAGAAGTCAGACAACATATAAAAATAAAATCTACACTGTAAATCTAATACAAGCCATGTGAACATTAATAATCCAAAACCATGTAAGGAATGATAATTTTATTTGCATCTTTTCAAACCCAGATGGCTTTTCCCAGGATCCTTTGGACAGCCATTTCTCTTAAACATGTGAACTATCTAAGGGAACTATTACTTGTGTGCTCCTTTGTTTTAGAAGGATCCTTGGAGTGGGCAGGATTCCAGGTACTACAATGCTTGAAATACTAGGGGAAAAGGATTCGACTCTTGTTCAGAGATTCACAGTAGTAAGTGTGTAGGGTGCTTCTCATATTGAAGAAAAGGTTTTAAATGCAAAAGTCTGTGGTGAGTCTTTGTTCATTCAAAGTGCTTCATGGAGGCTCTGCTTTTTTTTTTTTTTTTTTTTTTTTTGATGAGGATAACTGCTTTAGCAATCATAAAGTAGAGAACTAAAAATTTATGTAACATGGTGGGTTTTCACCATTGACAATAAATAGCATAAACTGCCACGAGAGAGGAACATTAATGAATCGAGCCTTATAGTTTTCCCATATTGTTGTTTGGAAGCAGTTTTCAGGGTGCAGCATAGAGGGAATAAAATCAAATGGAGCATGGTGACTACGCCCACCGTAAGGGGTGGGAGGGGAGAGGTAGCTCTGCTGAGCTGGTGAGGAGTCAGCCCCCTTGTCTTTGGCTGAAGAACCCTCAAGTCAAGGCTCTCCATGATCTGGTTTTCACTGGCTGGAGCAGATAGATCCATTACTTGATGATTCAGCAGCATCATAAGAAGAGTGGCACTTTACAGTCAGTAGGGTTCTAGCAGTCTCACCATGGAGACCGCTCTGAACCTGATATAACAAAAGTTAAAGAAGTCCTTGTGGATTAGGCGGATTTTGTTCTCATGTGCAAGTTACTTGATGGCACATGAGAACAAAATCCACCATTCTTTAAGGGAACATAGCAAAATCTAGCTCCCAAAGTATAAACTCACAATGTCAAGTTTCTAACAAAAAGTGACCAGGCATTCAATTCAGAAGAAAAGTCAGTCAATAAAAAAGGAGCCAGAAGTGATACAGATAAAAGAAGAACTTTTACCAAAGCTATGATAAGCCTTATAGGAGAAATCCAAAGTATACATAATTTAAAGAGCAAAATAAAAGACAGATAATAGGAAATAGGAAGATGGAAGGCTTTTGCAGGCGGGAAAGGGGCTAGGGATGCAGGAAGAAAGGAGGGCGGAGGGAAGGGGGAAGTAAGAAGGATTAAGGTATGATATACCCCTGCAATAGCTCCCCCAATGAATGGATTCATTGTGTTCTACAAACATGTACTAATAGAACAGCTTCAAAAATAAAAATAAAATTATTCAAAAGATTTGACTGTTTAAAAGAAAAAGTAATGACAGCGTAGTATGGGTCGTATAACATATAGAATTAAGTTGCATGGCAATAACAGCCCAAAGCCTAGGACTGGGATCAGAAATGTACTAATAAAAGGGACTTACAGTTGTGCAGGAAGTCATGATATTTAATGGTAGCTTGTAAGATGGGCTAAGAAAACACAGGTAGAGCTAAAATGAAAGTACTACAAAAACACTCAAATAGTGTGAAGCCCATTTGGGATGTTATGGGTACAGCTCACCTTCTTCTATTTTAGAAAGCCATGAAAACATTAGCACAGGCCTCAAAAAAAATCTTGCAAGCTTCTTTAACAGCACTGACATCAGGCTTCCCCAAATCTGTCATCTCTCTGAGTGCATAAAATCACGGGCACCCCAACCCCCACACTCTGCTTCAGCTGGGGAATGAACTTCAAATATGGCTCACACTTACATGCACAACTTCCCATACATGTAAGCGCTGTCATGGCGCAATTTTAATTTAAAGAGACGTTATGGTTTTCAAAATCAATCAGTTTTTATGACTAAGAATTACCTGCTACCAAGTGGGAGTCATTAAAAAGGGTTCCTCAGTTCTTGTTGTACTTGCTTTAGTCCCATGGATCCAAGTCAGTATTCAGAGGTCATTTCACTACTTCAATGACACTTCATAGACACCCACCAGATGTGTTCCATCATTATAGATTATATTTCTACATGTTACCGGCCAAACAAAATTTATGGCCATGTTTTATACAGTTGCTTTTCATTTTTCTCCAAACCTAAGGAATTTTCTCCTCTTTGTACTTTAAAAATTTATATTTTATTTTTGATTCTCCATTTTGAGGAAGCCAGAAGCCATGAAATCACTGTAATAAACTAAAGGGCTTGTCTTGAAGGGCTGGGACTCTCTCATATAAGAAATAAGCAATTGCTGATGGTTTCTCAGTGGTGTGACGATAACAATAATCATCTCCCAACTTTCCATTTGGTGAAAGTGATGTAGAAAAAAGCCAAAGGGTTTATTCTGAGGCTCACTGACTACAACGATACCAAATAATTTCAAATCAACCATTCAGCTGCCAATGTGGCTGTCAAGTACTCTGTGTATTTGGATTCAAGGGACCCTACCATATATTTTACATTATTTATATATTTGACAATCTGAATTTACATTGAGTAGTACAAGTCATCTGTTGAGAAGTTATTATTGAAGAAATAATATATTATTATCATATAGACAAGCATAACTGTATGTGATGCATGACCAGTAATTTTTTTAATTTTAATTTCTACATCTCCTTTAACTTGATTCTGGTGAATTTTTAATAATTTCACCTGTCTTTCCTCTCTATGTTTGGCCCTCTTCCTTCCCCTCATATAATAGCTGACTTATCTTGGGTACATGACCCAATACGGGTCAGTCATTTTTTGGGGGGGAGGGAATAACATAAATGCTTTGTGATGTGCTTTTTTTGGGGGAGGGGGTGGATCTCTAACTGATCTAAGAGCTGTAACTGAGAAGAGCTTCCAGGGGCTGTCTTGTCTATATTAAGAAGAGTTGAAATGGAAATAGAAAAACAAGCAGTAGAGCTGAAGAATGAAGAGTCCTACCAATGGTAATTAATACACTGTTTAATACATGTTGAATACTTACTATATATTTAGTACTGTTGCTAGCCTTGGGAGTGTGGTAGTTAACATGTTCTCAGAATACTTCTATTCTAGGAAATTCTTGAGTCCCATCATAGGGCTAAATCTGAAGTTGCATTCCACTATTTTATATATTTTAGTTACACAAGCCAATTAATCTTCCTTTTCCAACTTAATTTACTGTGTCTTAGGTTTCTGTCCTTTGAAAGAGTTCAAGTAGATGCTCTACTAATTCTAGTTCAAGAAAACTAAGAGGCTGATAGAAAACAATGAGCGTCTTTAAGACTCAAAGCTTGGAAGTTCCTGGCTCACTCCTCCTGGTATAAAACCCTACCCGTCTAACAAGGCCAGTACTTCTCAAAGTGTGGCTCAGTGACCCTCAGGATTCCCCAGAGACCCTTTCAGGAAGTTCCTGAGGGTAACACTGCTTTCATCATAATAATAAAGTATCATTTTCCTTTTCCACACTCACTCTATCCAGATTATAGAGTTTTTTCAGAGTCCACTTGAGTTCTATGAAATCAGATATCAGAAAGCTTTTCTTGTTACCAAGTTTGTTCTAATTTGGTAAGTATAGTTCATTTTCATTAAAATAGATTACATATGCTCACGTGTTAGGTAACAGATTTATCATTATTTGTAAATAGATAAATATTTTTAAAATGATTCAGTTTAATGCTAATATGATAGAAATCAATAGCTATAAGTCGTATGAATTAAACTCTCTGGGGTCCTTAATAATTTTCAAGAGTATAGAAGTCCCGAGATGCCAAAGTTTGAGAGCTTCTGACTGGGCACTTGCAGGGGTGGGGTGGTGTTAGAGGTTGTATTCTGTGGTAAAACAGAGGAGTTAGGACGATACAAATTAAGTGAACATCAGATTATGGAAGGCGTGAGCACAGTGTGAGTTCATGAAGAGAAATGTCTTTCTTTGATGCTTCTACTTGAGAAGTTTCTGCTTCTAACAGAACTGGAACGAAACAAGCCAGTAAGTGCCTTACAATGGCACAGACCAACCTGTCTCAGAGTAGCCAGCTGTAATGAGGCCCAAGATAATAAAGATGATGCTAGTCAACTTTCCTAAAGTCTGCCACTATTTCTGCCAATCTGAGTCAAAGAGTGGGTACCTGGTCAACAAGGTAATGAGGAGATGAATGCTCAGATCTCTTCTGCATCTGTGGGCTCTTGGGGTCAACAAAAGGAATGAGGCAAATCAGTGACCAGCAGCCATCGTCTGGGGCCAAGTTGACGTCTCAATACCCAGGCCCCTAATGTGACAGCTACTGAGGAGATTCCGTGGATCCAATGTGGAAGAAGGTAGTATAGCTTTTTTTTTTAAGACTAATAATTTGATAGGATTCTCTTATTTTAATTTTTAGACATGTAGCCAATGTTTTCTCTCTTAGAAAGGTAAGATCACTCTGTTCATGCAGCCCAAGAACACTTTCAAAGACATGTTCTGCCACTTTGGTTATCAAATCCCTCCTTACTTTTTACCAGTTTGATCTTTCTTGCAGTTCTCTGAAAGGCTGTTGCAGACAGTACGGAGCTTCAGAGCGCTAGGCTTATTTTCCCTGTTCAGCTACCACTTGCCTTTCCCTGGTCCTCTCTGGTTTTCAGTAAGTGTCTGATTCCTGCCAGTTTTACCCAGGGTTTCACTGAGATTTTATAGTCCTGAATCTTCTAATTCTGATCAGATCAGGATACTCCACCTGTCAAAAAAATTAAACTTCTTTGTATTATAATACCATCAAGAGTCTCTGAAATTCACTAAAACATTACTGTGTATGATAGGAAATAAAGCCAAATTATCCACAGCCAAAATAAAAAGCAATGGGAAAATCCAGATCTTGAGGTCTAAATGCAAAGATGTATTAAAACCGATTTCATATAAAATAAAAAAGAAAGATTTCTCATCTTGTTTTATGAAGTTAGCACACAATTAATAATGAAAGCTAAGAAGACAGAATAGAGGTATTCGAGTTACCAGACATAGACTTAATATTTATAGGGAGAATAAGTTAAAGATAGTAGATATAAATAAAAAATGTAATCAAAGTACAGAAATTTATAAAGTAAGAATTAAATGGAAATTATATAAATAAAAAAAAACTCAATTAGGAAAATTAGTAATTCTATTTTTTTTTTTTTGCGGAACAGGGCATTGAACTCAAGACCTTGCGCTTGCCAGGGAAGCGCTTATTCCACTGAGCCATCTCCCTGGCCCCAGTAATTCTGGACACAGCAGAGAAGAGAATTAGTAAGCTGGAAGAGGGAGTTAATAGAAAACACTAAAGCGAGTTGTAAAGAAAAGGAGAAAAGATGAAAAGCACAAAAAATACAAAGTTCCCAAAATGTGAGACAAAATACAAAAGTTTAAAATTATGTGAGTTTTGAAGCACCCAAAGAAAGAATAACAACAACAACAAAAGACAAAGGAAATAACTTAAAAAATACAGCTCGAAAAATTTTGAAAACTTACAAAACCATCAAGCCTTTTTGTGATACCCAAACAGAGAACCACACTTCAGCACAACATAATAAAACTGCTAAAACATAAAGACAAAAAGAAAATCTTTAAAACAGCCAGAGGGGGAAAAAAACCCCAAAACACCTCCAAAGCAACATCCATAAATCTGACACCTGAGTTTTCAACAAAGGCATTGAAGGCCAAAAGAGAACACAGTAATATATGTAAAGCACTGGGAGAAAATGACTGCCAGCCAAATACTATTTACTCAGTGAAAATATTCTCCAGTGATGAAGGGGAAGTAAGGCATTGCACACGAAACAGCTGGGAAAACTTTTACTAAAAAGAAATAGTGAAGCAAAGTTTTGAAGCAAAAGGAAAATGGCCCTGGATGGCAGCTTGGAGATCCAGAGAAGAACAAAGAACACTGTGACTCTCTAGGATAAACCACCAATATCATGGTTAAAAAAAATGCAGCTAACGAGTTAATAGGATATGAAATTAAGTAACAAATAGTCCAGACCGAGATCGCTTTGCCAATGAATTCTTCCAAGTATTTAAAGGTACAATAGAACCAATTTTGTATAGTCATGGCTAACAGAAAAATAAGAAAGATTCATTTTTATGTTTTATAAAATCAACTTTAAAAAAAAGAAAAAAAATCAACTTAAATCCCATAACAAAGCTAAGAGAGCCCAAAAAAGGATAAATTCCAGGCCAATTTCATTCTTGAATATAATGCAAATGTCCCAAACCATACTCAAACAAATCAATATGTGTTATATTAAAAAATGTATAATACATCAAAACAAGATGGGCTTATTCCAGGATAGAAGGTTGGATTAATTCTCAAAATGCACTCAGAGTAATTCACTACTGAGCAGACAAAAGGATACATAGTATACAATCATTTTGATGGGTATGGAAAAAAGCGTTTGATATAATTCATCACCCATTCATGATTAAAACCCTCAGCACATTCAAAATAAAAACACTGTGGCAGATATATTACAAAAAAAAAAAAAAAAAAAATAAAAAAAGAAATGGAAAAGGCTACAGCAAAATTTGTTTTACCACATGTTCTCCCAGAACTTTCTGGACTTTGAGACTACCTTGTTGAGTAAAATGCAGTA
>NW_004524595.1:2525566-2535537 GCF_000260255.1 Octodon degus | reverse complement strand
CAGCATATTAATATGGCTTTACTTTTTATACCCCATTTTTATACTTTTCTGCAAGATGGTTAAGACCAAGATAAAGCAAGACCTGTATAACAAGAATGTAACTTTTGTATCTGACAAGGTCAGTCAAATCCCCTCAGGATTCAACTTCAAATCCTCTGGCTGGGCCTCAGACACTGGGAAGCCGAGATGAGCTTTCTCTACGGTGCCTTGTCTTAATCCCTCACCCACAGAATCTAGGAGACTTCTGAGTGGATTTTGCTTTCCCACAAAATTTTGGGAAAATTTGTTATAAAACCTTAGAAACTTGAACAGTAGGAAACTTCTCCAATCTTATAAAGTTTATTTTTAGAAATCATACCATGAACAGCATATGTAATGATGAAATATTGATGTCTTTCCCTTGAGTTAAGGAATCAGAAAATTGTTCTCTCTTTTTTTTATGTGTTTAGTGCAGGGCCTACAGGGTCTCAGTACACAGCTCAGACTCATAGTGATCCTCCTGTTTTCAGCCTCCCAAGTGCTGGCATTACAGGTGTGCGCCACCCTGCCTGGTTTTATTCGCTGTTTCAGTGTGCCCGGGGGCTGGGGCTGGCATGGCACGTTGGGGATTGAACCTTGGTCCCTGTGCTGAGCAGGAGCTTTAATCTGTTGAGCTATCTGGCCAGCCCAGAGAAAATTATTCTCATAGTCATCACTTACATAGTTCACTAGTTTTCTTAGCCAATAGAGCAAAGCAGGAAAGAAATTACAAAATTTGGTAACAATAGAATAAAACTATTAGGTAACGGAATAGAAAATCTGAAAGAATCTATAAAGTTCAAATTGTGATTCTAAATTCAGTAGTCATTTGGTATGATATTTGGACACATAACTAATATACAACAGACTATTTTAAAATACTAGACTACCAAAAATCAATTTTTAAAAATAAGTTTTATAAAAGAACTTAAAAATAAAGATAAGCCTAAAAAATGTGAATATGAACACAAAAACACTAAAAATGTTACTGACAGAAATGAAAGTGAAAGGTTATATATTCTAAGCGAAAGGACTTGGTATTGTCCGAATGTCAGTTCTTCTCAAATTAATGTTCACATTCAATGGCGTCAAAATAAAAATCTCAGTAGACTTCTTTTTATACAGAAACTTCTGAGGTAATTCCATAATATATATGGAAGTGCAAATTGGCTAAGCATGAAAAAGATAATCTTAAAGAAGAATGAAGCTAGAGTACTGATAATTCCAGATATGAGTACATGCTGTAAAGGTACATTAATTAAAACAGAATGTATTGATGCAAGGGTGGAGATAGAGACACGCGAATCAAGTCCGGATAGTGAACCACATTTACACCTGCTTACTTACAGGAAAGTTTGCCACTCTTTTTAACACAGAGTGCTGGGATAGTGGGACCTGTCTGTGAAACGGCGAGTCTGCACCTCTACTTTGTGCCATGCACAGCACACATAAGTAACATGCAAATGTATGAATTAACATACATAATGACTGACAGGTCTATTTATGAAAGGAAGAACAATGAAGTTTCCAGAAGATTCTTTTTTTTTTTCTCCAAAATTTTATTGATAAACAGCGATGAGACAGTTTCTTCCAGAAGATTCTTGAACAAGATGAAAACACTAACAAGAATCCAAAAAATTGGTAAGTTACAAACATCTTTTCATTAAAAGGGAAAGAAATGGAATGACAAGCTACAGCCAGGGAGAAATACTCATAATTTATACATCTCATCAAAGACTTGCTTACATTTGTATAAAGAGCTGCTAAAATCAATAAAAAATAAAAACAATACAACAGAATAAAGGGTAAAAGATTTGTACCAGTTCATTGCAAAAGAAATGCTCATAAGCATATGAAAAGTGTTTAATTTACTCTTCATCAGGGAAATGGAAACACTAACTTGTATGCCTGTTAACAAAGAAAGCAACAAAGTAAACACAAACTGACCCTAGCAATTTGTTGAGAATTTAGATCATATTCCTTTTTTTAAAATTCCATTTTGGGAAAGGTCTACAGGGTGTTCAGGCTCTCACTACTAGATCCGACTTATAGTGATCCGCCTGTTTACAGTCTCCCAAGAACTGGGATTATAGGCACATGCCACCATACCCAGTCTCTATTGCCATCTCAGCACGCCCCAAGGGTGAGGCTGGCACGGCAGGCTCGGAGGTCGAACCCCCGCCCCTGAGCCTGCTTGCTGGTGCTTTAATCCACTGAGCTATTTGGCTGGCCCTTAGATCATATTCCTGACACAATTCTGGAGGGAATACAATGTGGTACAATCACTCTGGCAAACTATTCAGGAATATTTTCTAAAGCTGACTAGACACACATTTTTTTTTGTCTTCTAAGTAAAATTCACAAATACAAGAACAAATATGTGTACTAAATGATACTTGTAAGAACCAATTGACTGGGTAAATTGTGGCATGTTTAAGTAATGGAATATTACACAACAGAAACCAAATTACGTCTACATGCAACTAAATAGAAATATCTTATAGACATAAAATTCTGTAGCTAATATCCATATGCTTATTCCTACAATGTAACAGAAAATGTTCAAATAAGGAGACTTAATCTACAGTGAAATGGGTCAAATAATGATTATCTTTGAAGAATTGTAACAACTGAGGGGGTATCGGAGAGCTTGTTAGATCCTTGTAGTGTTCCATTTTAGTCCAGATAGCAACTGCATGAATAATTTCAGTTTGCAAGAATTCACCCATATTATCATGCATACTTATATTTCATGAACAACTTTAGATAATTAAAGGAAGGAGAAACGTCAGTGGTGGCTAGGGTTACCGACAGGAAGCGCAGAGACTCTGTTTTCCAGGCAGATAGGTGTCTGTGGCTTTTTCCAAATGCTTCTATTGTGAGCTCTAGCAAGGACCAAGCACAGACTTGCAGCTATCTTGTGTGAACAACTATACAGTAACAATATCTGACTATTTGCCTCTGGGAAAAAAATTGTGGATTCAGGAATATGCGCTTCTTGACAAGAGCACTGCAGCCCAGACACTTCCTCCTGAATTCATTTCTCATTCTGTTGGATTTGGAGGCATTTAGTTCTGGTTGGGTCTCCAGAGGAATAAAAGAGATGGAAGGAGGGAGAGGGGTGATTGATCAGATCAAGTTGAAAGGCAAAAACAGAAGAGCACAAAAGCCTGAACTAAGTTATGCAGTTAAAGGCGTTGCTGGTTAGGCCTGTCCACCATGCTTTGCATGTGACAGGACCCAGGTCCAGCACTGTTTTGAAGAGAGGCCCTAGGCGACCCCAGCAAGTTCCTACAGATGCTGCCCTACTCATCTGTCTAATGTAGAAAGCCCCTGCTCTTGGGCTTCTTTCTATTTCTCCTGCACTTGGCTGTCAGCTCCTCCTTGTGGATATCTGATCCCTTTCACTTGCTTCATGGAGAATAACACATGGTGTCCAGTCTCAGCCAGGGCAGGAGAGGGTGGACAAGAAGCCCAGAAGCATGGTGGCAGGTCAGGCCAGAGCCTGGCAGCCAGTCCTGGAAAAATTTCTTCTCTGAATTAGAGCCACGTCTCTGGGACATCCCAGGCCTCAGGGAGCTCAAAGGAGGCAGGAAGAGAAGACTTCCCTGTACTGAACTGTCTCAGTTAACAATCTTGTCATCTGGCTGGTAAGGATGCAGGCCCAGGGAGGCGCACCCCTCGAGAGTCCACAGAGCATGTAGCTGGCAGACTCTGTCCTTCCCTACTCTAAAGTAGCCCCTTTTGCATCCAGGTTCATGATGGGAGGCATTGTTGGCTGTTGTGGGGTCTGCGGAGGAGGCCCCCCTCCAGCCTCTCCCAGAGAGCTCTGGAAGGATGGCAGCTGTCACTGTCATCCTGTCTCCTTCCTTAGTGAGTGGCTAAGTCCTTTTTCTTCCTACATAGATACTGAAGAGTGCCAGAGGCCAGTCTTGCTGTCAAAGGTCTACAAAATGTGACTGGAAACTGAAGACAGCCAAGAGCACAGCTGGGTCTCAGCAAGCAAAGAGCACTGAGCCCCAGGAAAGGTGCCTTCATCCACAGAGCTCCATGCCTGAAAGGCTCTGAGCCCCTGAAGAGAAACTGGGCAAATGGATCATAGTAAACAGAGGAAGTATGTCCATACAGTCCCAGATGGGAGTGGGGTGGCATATGTGACCAGTGACATGAAGCCCCACAACTGCAGTGCAATGAACTGCAGTTGTCCTGAATAGGGCTGCTCCAGGCAGACGCCACAGAGAGCAGAGCACAGGCCATAGCCAGGCAAAGCACACCTGCCCGCTCTTGCTACTCTGGGAGGTAGGGTATGGTTGGAAGGACCCGTGGGAACAATTCACGACCCGGAGACCGACAGGATTTGTCCTCTGCCTTTCAAGTAATGAGGACGAGGCTCAGATCCATGTCCTTAGTTGCCAACTCAAACGCTACCCTCTTCTCCCCATGTAAGTGTCCTTTTATTCATCTGTTCATTGGACAGACAGTGAGGATATTCTAGATTCTAAGCAATGAATTTTTCCACTTATAAAGATAATTGTAGAAAACATAAATTATACAAAAAATAAAAAAAAGTTTGAATGTATCAATAAGGAACACACACACACACACACACACACACACACACACACACACACATCACTCTCTAGAGACAGCCACAGTGTACTTTTAGCTATCCAGAGAAAACTCCATGCCCCCTTATACGCAGTGCTGTGCAAAGAACTAGAGTAGACAGCACAGAAGAGAGACTGAGAGGCTTGCTTTGAGCCAAGCTGATGTGTCCAGGTGGAGAGAGAAGATGCTGCTTCCTAGCTGATGGAGGGCCCAGGATGGGCAAGAAATCGTGGAGGGTGGTCAAGTCTCAGGATGTGTGAGGTGCCCAGGGAAGGGTTAGAATAGGGAAGAAAAACACAGATCGTGCGGGTTGGGAATGAGCCTCAGGCCCTGCAAAGAGCCCAGGTCCATTCTGCAGTATGTATCCTTGTGGTGTCACCTGCAGAAATCAGTGGTGGGATGTGCTGTCATTTGTTACTAATGACTCTTCATGCATCAGTTGGGGTGCCTTTCCACAGTTAATGTACATGGGAGTAGATTCAAGTCACAAACCAGGCACCTGACTCGCCATCACCTCCATTCTCATGGGCTTTATAGGAAGAAGGGCAGGGCTCAGCACAAAGCACACTGGGGCCTAAGCCTGGAAGAGAACCCTGTCTCTCCTGTCCCATCCGCCATAACCTGCCGCCTTATCCTACATGGTGGCAAATACTGGAAGGACAATTACAGGGCCTCTGCATGGGGGCAGCTGACTGAGAACTGTGAGGCAATTGCTAAGGAAATTATGTTTCAGTCGATTCCTAGAAGGGCTCGGACGAGCTGGGCATGCCATCACTGGGTGGGAGGAAAGTCAAAATCCGCCTGTGTCAGTGGATGTGTGTCGTGGGTGAGACTGGAGTGTCCTGAGACTGAAGCCTGGCTGCTGTGCTCAACAGCACTGTGGCATTCACAGTTCAGGAGTGACACAGATTTGTGCCCTGTAAAGATGACTGCGGGCTCTCATGGACCTTATAGGGGTTTTATTCTTGTATAATTTCTGGGGAACCCACCTAGGGGACTACTAGGAACTTTTATATTCCCCCATTTGGTACCCTTAGGAAACCTTGACAAGGGGGCAAAGTCAGCCTCAGCCCTTCTCTCCCTTGTCTCACTCCGGTCCTTCTCCTGCCAGTGCTGTTTTCATTGTCCCTAAGCAACTCCAGTGAGTCTCATGTCAAGTCTTCTTTCTATCAAAACTCTTTTCATAAAGTGAAATCAAAGAATGGTATAAGCCCTGATTAGGCTACGTGCATGAATTGTTTCCTTGTTGGCCCCGAAGAAACTCCTAAGTCCAATAAATAAATGTCCGTAATACAATTAAGGTCAATTCCATGGCTGGGGCTCTCATCAGGCAGCATATTTATTGGCCCTGTCCTCTGTGTTCTGGCATATCGCAGTGCAGAGGGGAGTTGGATTCCCTAGGACGCGCAAGAGCCTAGGTTGAAATACTCATTGGGGATACCTCGGTTACAAACCCTGTGGTGTCCACAAGGAGAGGTGATCCATGTGGATGCTTTGAGCTGTGCACTGCAGGCTGAATGATCTGGATTAGATATGTGAAGAGGAGCAAGGAGATGACTCCTGGTATGGAAGACTTGAGTGGGGCAGAGAGACTGCAATGAACTCCTAGGCTTGGAAAAATATCATCATTGATGTGCTTAGGACCCTTTATCTCACATGCAGGGGCCGCATCATGTAAAAGAGAAAGTGGCTGCCACTAGCTCAGTGGTCTGGGAAGCATTCACTTAACCTTTCGATATTCCACATCATAAAATAAATTGCAATACTTAGCTCTCTAGTCATGATCAGGATGTGGTGAGATTAAAACTATGTAGTTGCTGGGCTGGTGAGATAGCTTGGTGATCTAGGCTCCTCTTTAGGCCAGAACAAGGACCAGGATTTGATTCCTAGCACCACATACTGCCTCAGCCCCATCCCTGGGTACACTGAGCCAGCTACTGAAACTGGGTGTGGTAGTGCACGCCTCTAATCCCAGTTCTGGGGAGGCTCAGACAGGAAGATCACTATGAGTCTGAGTTGAGTAGTGAGATCCTGTATCAAATAATTAATTAATTAATTTTAAAAAAACTACAGTTGCCTAGTAGAGTATTTAACATGCGCGTGTAATTTCTTTCTTTCCCAGATGTATAAGTCAGGAAGTCTCCCACCCAGGCTTGTGACAGTTTATCAGAGGCTCACTGTATATGGTTCTTAGTAACCCAGGGTCACTCCCTGGTCCTGAAGGTGACTGACTAAAGTGCTGATCTCTCTGAGGCCCAGCTCTTCCTGCTCTGGACCTGGCAGTTCTGAGGGTGATGGATCTAAGTTGCTACCAGTGTCTGAGGTGCAGAGATGGTGGAGACAGAGGGGCTAAGAGGGATGCGAGGGCAAGCGGGGCTCAGTGTGGGCAGGGGCAACAAGGAAGTGGAGCCTTGAGGTGCTGCTCGGTAGCTCAGGGCAGACTGTCACTCAGCGGGCAGAAGGTAGGCAGAGAGGAACCATGCACTGACATATGATTATGTTATGGTTTGTGTCTAGGTGTCCCCCCAAAGCCTCATGCAGTCTTGGGGCAGCTTCTGGAGTTTGTGATTGATTGCTTTGGGTGTGGATGCTGCACCTGCCTTGGTGTACATAATTTCCATTACAATGTAAAGTGGGCAGAGAAGCTCGCTGCTGGAGCTGCTGCTACTCCTTTTGAGCTCTTGCTCTTTGCCTCCACTGTGAAAGGCTGCCTTCTGCCATGTGCCACTGTGCCTTGGAGCCAACTGAGTATGGACTGAAGGCTCCAGTAACTGTGAGCTAAATAAACCTTTCCTTCCTTCGTTTTGAGTGTCAGGTATTTGTCCCAGCAATGAGAGAAGAGTAACTGAGACAGATTAGGAATGGGAAAGCTGGAGCTTTAGCTGGAGATGCTGGGGGAAAGCACACAGGGAAGGGAAGGAGGCAGGAGCTTTTGTGAGCATGTAGCATATTGATTTTAAACAAAGATTATTTTCCTAAGTCTTGAGTTCAACATGGATAAGCTCTGATAAGCACTGCCCCTCTTGATGTATGTTCTTCCATCCATAAAAAATAAAGAAACTGTCACTTTCAGCTTCTTTGAATTTCCCAAGTTTATTGCTTTTGGCTCCAGACCCAATAGAAAAAAATACAAATATAAATAGAATCACAAATAGGAACATGAATACAAACTACACGTGTGAATATAAATATACAGAAGAATGTGGTCCTTGTCTCTTTTCTCTGATTTCTCAGAGAGGAGAGGTCTTACTCATGTTTTATTTAAAGTGAATTAACAAATCAACTTTATAGTACACATGGCTAGTATGGTCCTTATTTTGTAAAAAGTGCTTTGCAGCCTCAAAACAGCCATTTATGCTCACCATGGGGCACAGGGGAGGTAGGGCAGGTGCTCTCGTCGCTGTATACAAAAGACAGAACCTTTCCCCAGTGGCATTGCCTCTTTCCACTGCCTCCTTATCCTATGCTGAAACTTAGGTGACCTTCAAAATAAAGGGCTTGCTCCGTGCTCTCAGGGTTCCTACAGAATAGGTTGTTCCCTCTTACAAATCAATTTGCACCATAAAGTTATTTAGGGTAGATGCCCACTGTATATTAATGATGAACACTGAACATATTCATTCCTCCTACTCTATTTTGCGGTGTTGGGGATCAAGCTCTGCACTTACGCATGCTAACCATCTGCTCTACCACAGGGCCACATCTCCAGCTCAGCACTTGGCATATTCGAAGAAAGGGTCCTTCAAAGATGGGGAGGGGAACTGAGAAGAGGTTTCAGGGAGGACCTAAGCATTTTGGGTGGGTGTTGGAAGGCAGGAAGAATTTGGGAAGGTAAGGAAAGTGGGAGTGCCAGCCTGCTAGAATGGCATGGGCAAACCCAGCGGGTAGGAAAACATCTGGCTTGTGACTCTGGTTTTTGTTAAGGCAGGTTTCCAGAGATTGATTTTAAAATGCTACAAGAAATCTAGTCCTTGACCCTGCAAAGTATAGGGCTCTAGATCAAGGTGACTCATGAGGTGAATGTCACTGCATAAGACATCCTGTGTCCCATGACATCCTGTGTCCTCATGAGAGTGTTAATGTCCCCCACTGTTTTAATGAAAGATAGTTCAGCTTTTATAAGACAGGGCCTCATCATACCAAGGAGGAAGAAAAGATGGGCTTAGGGTCGTAGGCCCATAGCCACCTTGAAGCCCTTGGAGACCTGCCATGACGTCACCTGAATGGAGACCATCTTTGTAGCAGACCGAGCTCCCCTGTCCTGAAGAAAGGTCCCACCTTGAGCTTCCCACGCTTGTTGCCACAGGCTCTGAGATCTTTACTGTGGCCTCACTCTTGGTACACAGCTCTGTGCCCAGCAACATGCGAACACGTAGGCCTGAAACTCTCTCTTTACTCATTTGATGATTTTGGAATTAATTAAATATCCCATTTTACCAAAGCTTTAGGATGTTTTGCTCTAGAAAGCTTCTTTTCTGTTAACTAAATTGAGGCCCGTAAATGAGAAATACAGTGCATGAAATCTCTAGATGTCACACCATAAATCTCCAGCATGTGGCTTTGCAAATTTCCTTTAGGATAAATTGTAGCAATAACGTCGCTGCATTGGCTCCGTGTACTTCTAGGGCCTCGTTGTCGAGCCTTTTTCAGGCATGGTATTTAATTGAGGAGCCCAGGGCTACACAAAGGAGTGTGAGGCAGCATGGCTGTGGGCCCTGAGGGTCGCCAGCGCTCTGTCTTCCTAGCCCCACCCACAAGTAAAGGAGCTCTCAG
Source organism: Octodon degus (assembly GCF_000260255.1). Taxonomy (NCBI): domain Eukaryota; kingdom Metazoa; phylum Chordata; class Mammalia; order Rodentia; family Octodontidae; genus Octodon; species Octodon degus. Next base: position 2,526,138 of record NW_004524595.1, on the reverse strand, counting down.
CTGTGGCAGTGACCTTGGAAAACGTTAGGAAAATCTGGAGGACAGCATCATCTCAGGGGGAGAAGACACGGGCTGAGATCTGCAACAGGGCACGGGATTCTTGGAATCTGTTAAAGGAACTCTGATCTAAAACACAGTAAACATAAATTAAAATGTGTTTATTTTTAAACAGCCCTCTTGTTTCCTCCAATCTAACCATCCCTCCGTTTTTATTCATTCTGTTAAATGCTAAACAGCAGTTAAAACAGAATGAATGAACTTTTTTTCTTCAGCACAGAAAAGTTTCCTAAAATAGAACAAGGACTGATAAGCACAAGTTCCGAAAGACACGGTCAGTGTGATAAAAGGAAAAATATGCGTTAATGGCGGGAACATATGTATGCAGGCAGAGCATGAAATTACACAGAATGACACTCAGAAACTTGAAGAGAGCCATGGAGGAGGATGAAGGGAAGGTGATGTGAGGATTTAACTTAATCTGTTAAAAAGGGGAAAAACAAAGCATCTAAGCAAATGTTAATATTTAAGTGGCGAGTATATTTGTTATACTTGTATATGTATTATTACTTTTT
>NW_004524595.1:2506254-2525431 GCF_000260255.1 Octodon degus | reverse complement strand
AAGGACTGTTTATTTCTAGACTATCTTGTGCTAGGTGGTTGTCTGCTTAAGTTTATTGTCTCTGCTTTGTATTATCTCCTCCTTCAGGGATATGCTGATATTTCTTGGTGTTTCCAGTCAACCTCCGACTTACTTTTACGAAGCAGCCAAAGAAGAGACCAATGTAACAAAGGGACGGAAGCAGAGGTAAGGCTGGCTGGTTGAGGTAAGAGCCCGACATGCAAAAGTGTAACTAGGAAAGGCATGGAGTTAGGTCATCTATCACCTGGGAAACTGGAAGAAGTATCTTAAAGCGCTATTTTTCCCCTTTCACTGTGCAAAGGTCCCAGAGACCTAGCAGACTGGAACCCAGCAGGTCTGAGTGACTCCCAAGAGTCTGCGTTTCTAGTGAGTTCCCAGTGAGTCTCACTATTGCCATCCGGGAACTGTGCTTTGAGTAGCTAAGTAGCTGAAGAAGGAAAAGAGATTCACATGTGGTCCTTTGAGTCGTCTCACGTACCTACCTCGAGGGTATGTTCTCTAACAAGGACCTAGCTCCGTAGTTGGAGAAGAGGAGCCTGGGAGATTATTCTGGAACAGTGTGTGAGGACGCAGATATCCACAGTTTCCGTCACCCCCTTCACATCCGCTACATTGTGGTTTACAGTCAGCTCTAGACTAGCACTTGGTTTCCTGCTCTGTATAGTGAAGTACTTTAATTATTGTATCATTTCTTTACTTTCATCTTAGTAGGAAACTCAATAGTAAGAATTCATCGAGTTGCTGGTGTATATAGCGTTAAGTGACTTCCGTAGACAAATCTAGAATTAAAATAGAGGAGCACTAGGAAATAAAATGGTATTTCAGTTTTTATCATAGGATTCCTCTAAACTGCAAGCTCCCATAACAGACTTTGCATATAATTTGATATTACCAAAAATCAATTTATACATACTATCTTATCAGTGCACACTGCATAAATAAAGGCTCACCTCACTGATTAATCTGTTCCTGTTGAGCTCACTGTCCTTTTCTTTCTTGAGCTTTCTGGAATTTCTGATTTTGGCAAACCCTCTTCCCTTAAGCTTCAATTTCTGTCAACTAAAAATGGTGTTGGACCCACTGTCTCTAAGGTGTTTTCAGTTTTAATAGTTTTTGAGTCTAAAGTTTTCTTCTTTGTATAACTTAAATATGATTTTCTGGAACTCCTCTCTCCAGCTGTCATTTTTCTCTTTACATGGTTCACAGCTTTTCTGCCCAGAGAAGTGATAAGTGAACAGAAGGACTATTGATATAGTGGTTACTTTATATTCAGGAAAGAGGGTCAAGGTACTATTTAAAACCCAGCAACAGAATGACTTTTTCTTTGAGTTTCAAAGGCTTTTAAGCCTCAGTTCTCCCCACAAAGAAAGAAATTAATTAATTGTCCCATGTCTTTCCTACCTTAAAAGAGATAATACAGTGGGTGGGCTTATCAGAAAATCTAATCAAGTCAATTGTGGCTTTCCCATCCTGCCTTGTGGCCAAAGATCTTAAATGGGTAAAGTATAGTCTTTTAGTGCAGTGTGCTGGATACTTCTGTCTAGCCACTGCCTCCTCTGGAGATAGAGCTGGCCTGAGACCAGCCTTGATAATAAAACCCCCAGTAGCTCTGGGGCCATGAATGCTCTGTCTAGACTTGGAAAGATATTTCTAGGGCTGGGGATCAGCAGGTCAGAATGAGAGCTCCCCCTGGACTGCATGTGGTGATCTGAGGAATATTACTTTGCTACTCAGGATCATGGTTTCATGAAGTGGAGGGAGTGGCCAGTGAGATTTTCTAGTCTTTTTAATTCTTAAGGCCTCTAGGATCCTGTATATGGAAGTAAACGTGGAATATAGGCATAAATCTCATTTCTTGAAGGTGAAAGAGACTAAGGCACAAAGATGTCTATGGCTATCAAATCAGGGTGGACTAGTGGGGAAGTAGAGGTCAAAACTAGAAGAGAAGCATGGTAACACACTGGAGAGGTTGCTTGTTGTCTAACGCTCTTGATGGGCACCAGCCTTATGGTGTGCTCTGTGGCCAGCTGAGCCACACAGCCTATGGGTGCTTCAGACAGAAACGAGCATTGTTTGTGTCACAGAATGCAGTACAAGTGTCATGTTTCAGCTGATGAGAGAGCAGGAGAGGCTGCAGAACAGAATGGCAAGCAAAGCAAAATCTACCAGTAAAAACAAAACAAATGAAAAAAAAAAAAAAAAAAAAAAAAAGACTTAAGGTACAGCCAAGATAGGTTCTGAGAGTTAGCCTTAGAGAACAAAGTCCTTTAGTGTTCTATGATGACTCCACAGGTTATTTAAATCTGTTGGAGGAAGCTCCTCGGGAGTTTCAAGTATATGGAAGGGTACTGATAGGGAAGAAGGGGACAGGAGGGCACTGATGGCAGCCTCCGATGACTGAGAGGGATTTGCCCCCTGTCTTTTACTAGGCGAGGCCTACATAGCTGTTGGCTAAGTAAAACAAATGAACAAAGTCCATCCCAAAAGAAACTCAAAAGGTGTGAACTTGAAAGAGTAGTACAATTTTGCACTTAGAGAAGAGAAACAGTAGAGCAAAGAGTAGGCTGTAGGCACCAACAAATGACAGGACTAAGTATGTGCTACAGCATGAGATAACTCCTAGCTCAGCGCTTTAAACCAACTCTTTACACTGGCATCATGTTATGAGCTTCAAAAGTTACTGCATTCAATGTCCCATTAAATCAACTGAAGAATCTCTGGGATTAGTTACAATTTTTTTTTCTTTAAACTTTCTCACTGATGCTACAAAGAATGTATGTCCAGGCTTGAGAACCATTCTTCCTCCCCAAAGTGTAGGTCCATACATCTGTAAGTGGCAGCACCCTTTGGAAGAACCTAATCTCAAGTCCTAGCCAAGAGACCTACTGAATGAGAATCTTTATTTTACCAAGATTTTCAAGTGATTCAGACAGCTGATCCCCAAATAATTAACTTAATTTAATATTATTCATTTATTTATTAGGACATGTTTGTACTACATAATGTTTATATTCATCTTGGGAAGTTTGTGTATCTATAAAACATTCTAATTGTGAAATATATAGAGATAGCAAAAATAATTTAATTAACACCCATGTATCCAATTTGGCTTTATCAAATCATGCTTTTACTATTTTGTGTTAGTTCAAGCACATCTGTATATTCCTCCTGGATCCTATAGTTTTGCTTTTTTCAGAGATATGGTAATTATTCTGATTGGTGGCATGCTTTTATATCACTATTATAAGGCAGGTTTTAGCTAGAGTGACTTTATCTAATTAATTCTTACATTCTTGGGCTAAATCCTGACAGGTCATTTTATATTTACGTACAAACATCTATCTATCTATCTATCTGTCTGTCTGTCTGTCTGTCTGTCTGTCTGTCTGTCTATCTATCTATCTATCTATCTATCTATCTATCTATCTATCTATCTATCTATCCATCCATCCATCCATCCATTTATCTATTGGATACAGGGTCTTACTACACAGTTCAGACTCATAGTTGTCCTCCTGTCTCAGCCTCCCCAGTGCAGGGATTACAGGTGTGTCCCACCATGCCTAGTTTTGGGACCAGCACAGTGTGTCCAGGCTTCCAGGGCCAGCATGGCATGAAATACTGGGATTTGAACTGAGGTTCTGTGCTTGCTGGGCAGGTGTGTAGACCACTGAGCTATCTCCCAGCCCCATCTATACATAAATACACATATATAAACATTAGCAAACACAATAAAACACTAACCACAAAATTCATATGTTAATACATATGTTGAATTGTATGTTAATTCATATGTTGAATTTGGTTGCTGGAATTTGACTTGGAACTTATGGTATTAAATGAATTGGTCTAAAGTGTTTCTTTGTTGACAGTTTTTTGTAATAAGAGTACGCTGGCCACTTAAATGACTTTATCTAATTAATCTGAGACTTGTCCCATCAAGTCAACTGAGTAAGAGTGTTTGGGAACGGTTACACTTGTTTTTTTTTGTAACTCCTTAGCTAGTGCTAAAAGGAATGGATGACTTGAGACAGTTGGCAGTTCTGGCTCTTCTTTCCCCTTTTTTTCCTATTCTCTGAAATAATCTGTAGTGAGTCGGGAATGTAGCTCAGCTGTATGTTACCTGCCTGGCAAGTTCGAGGACCTGGATTTGATTCCTGATAAAAAAAAAAAAAAGAGTGAAACAATTTATAAAGGTGAGGACTTTTCAGTTTCTTAGCAGGGTTTAAGAAAGTTTGCTTATAAAAGCCTCTGGGTCCTGTGTCATTTGTGGGGTGGTAGCAGGGATGGATTAATGATTCCTTTTCATTAATAGTTATCAGTTTATTTACTTCTTAATGCTTCCTGAGTTATGGTTGGAAATTTGTCCGTTTCTAAAAGCACCTTTTCAAACTTATTGACATAATGTCTTTTAATTCATTCATTAAAACATTTTTCTGGTATTTGTATTTATTGCCTGATTTCATTTTTTTTCCAGAGAACTATTTTTTAGGCCAGCTTTTATTGTTTCTTTCAGTTTAATTTTTTTAAAAGTTGTAGCTCATTATGTTGGCTCTCAAAAGTTAAAATATGTATATAAGGCAATAAATTTGATTTCTGCGATTACAAATTTTGATTAGTGTTTTTATTGACTTTCACTTCTAAATATCTAGCAATTTCCATTGAAATTGTTTTTTTTTAATGCATTAGTTATTTAGAAGGGAATTTTAATGCTTCCAACCATATGTGATTATTGTTTTTAACTGATTTTATTACTATTACACTTTCAGTTTAATTGCACTGTGGCCAGAGAACAAGATTAGGATGACACCAGCCCCGTGGACTATGATGTCCTTTGATAAAGGTATGACCAATTTTTATAACTGTTGAATGTGTCTTTGAGTCTACTGGGTCCACACTAGTACGCTACATGTTAGTTGTGCTGTTTAAATCTTCTGTAGCCTTATTACCTAATTTTTCTGTTTGATCTCTAAATTTCTGAGGTGACCTTATAAGAAACTTTTTTTCTAAACTTTTACTTTATATATAACATGCTCATGAAGTCCACAAAAGGTTGCTCTTACTAGATCTTCTTCCTGGATTCTTCACTTATTATTTGATTGTCTCTTGTTCTGTTCTTTTTTGTATCAGGACTAAAACTCAGGACCTTGTGCTTGCAGGCAGGCTTCTATTCCATTGACCTACACTCCCAGTCCTGTTCTTTATTCTTGTTAGATTTTTGGGTGCTAAATTCTATTTTAATTGATAATAATTTCTTTTGGCCTATGACAAATCTTTCCACCTTATTTTTAATCTTTCTAGCTGGTTTTAAGTATGCTTCTAGTGGGGGGGGGGAAGAAAAGGAAAAAAAATAAGTATGCTTCTAGTAAGTAATAGTTAGATTCTGTTTTTCTTTTCAACTCTGTATGGTAATCCACTCTTTAAGAAAGTAAATATAGTCAATTTGCCCTTTTATGATTATCAACATGTCTGACTTAATTCTACCAATTGACATCCTAAATATTTTTTTCTAAATTTTTAAATAGTGTTTCTTTTTAAATTGTTTTTCTTCTTGTCTCTGTTAAATAAGCACCTTCCATATTCCCTTTGTCTTCATCTAGTTTGGAAGAAACAGATTATCTTTGTATTTGTTGAAACAGTCTTAAATATTTACATGCATATTTAGCTATAATTGATTTTGTAGAAAAATTAAATTTTTTTTTAGTATTTCTTCCTGCCAAAGTGTAGAATTCAACAGGCTTAATGTAGTCACTAACCCTAGCTCTAAATTTGCTTTCTTTTGTTTCCTAGAGTTTTCATTACTTTTTAAAAGATATCTTAAATTATTTCTTGCAATCAATGACAAATGGAAAATTTCTTAACACCATTTATTGATTTATGTGCTATTAGCTTCTTGTGTCACTTGTATTTTGTGTACTTCCTTCTAGATTTAGTGTTCTTGAGGAAACATGTCCTTCAATATTTTTATGATATACATGGATTATAAATTCGTGTAAAAAAATTTATCCTAAGACTTAAAAGTCTGAAAGTACCTTTATTTTGACCTTTTTCCTTAACGACACTTTAGGTGATGATAAAATTTTAGGTCATCGATTCCTTTCCTGAACACTTGGAATACATTAGACTACTGTCTTCTAGTATTTTGTTGCAATGACAAATTGGATGTTATTCTGATGATAGCTAATCTCTACTGAAAAATTTCTACTCCTTTTGAAGATTTTTCTCTTTGCTCTCTTTTGATAATCTGAAATTTGACTATGATTTATCTTAGAATAGATATGTTTTAATGCACCTACAAACTTGGTTTGAACTTTTAAAAATTGTATGTATTTGGAACAGGGCCTCACTATGCTGTTCAGACTCGTAGCGAGCCTCCTGTTTCCGCTTCCCCAGCTCTGGGATTATAGGTGCGAACAACTATACCTGGTCTTGGTGGCCAGCTCAGCGTGCCCAGGTAACAGCTGGCACAGCATGTGGTGCCAGGAATCCAACCTGGGTCCTTGTGCTTACCTAGGCAGACACTCAGACTACTGAGCTACCTCCCCAGCCCGTGGCTTGAACTTTTTATCTAAATAATTCTGCTTTTCTTCAGCTCTAGAAAATTCTCAGTTATATTCCCAACACTGATTTTTCTCTTTCTCCCCCACTCTCTTCTGTTACTCTGTTAGGCCATATAATAAGTCTGTCTTCCATGTTTCTAAACCACTTTTGAAAACTTTAACTCTGCATCTCATGGGCAAATCCTTCAGTGTAACCATCTGACCGACTAATTTCCCACTTCAACCAACACAATTCCAGAACTCACCCCTCTATTCAGCTGTTACATTTTATTGTAACATCTTCCCTCTTTGTTCATTTGATTAAACAAAAGTAAAATAAGGTATACAGGTACAATTTTTTAAAATTTAATTTAATTTTTTAATGTATTTAGTACAGGGTCTACAGGGTCTCACTACACAGGTTGGACTCATAGTGATCCTTCCTGTTTTTCAGCCTCCCAAGCGCTGACTGGGATTGCAGGTATGTGCCACCACGCCCAGTCTCATTCACCTACTCAGTGTGCCCTGGGGGCGGGGCCAGCACCACAGGCTGCGGATCAAACCCCAGTCCCTGCATCTGCCTAAGCAGGAGCTTTAATCCTCTGAGCTATCTGGCCTTAGGTACAATTTTAAAGATCAAAGAGACACTAACTCTGTTCTCAGGCTGTAGTAGCTGATGTATCTCCTTGCTGCCTTCTCCAGCCCTCTCTGCAGACCACAGCAATTTGTGCAGAATCTTCTTAGCACAGCTTTTAAATATTTCTCATTTGTTCTTTACCTGCTTATTGCCTGTCAGGTCTGCAGTAAAAGCCAAGAGAGAGAGAAAAAATATATATAATCTGAACAAGCAAACACCTTTTTTGGCCTAAATTTTTTTTGGAAATCTTTATTTCTCCATCTACCCACTGAACTGACACGATGTGCACTACCAAGGCAATTGCCCATGTAAAAAGTGGCACAAGGCAGCTGGCATCCACATGGGCTTACAGGGTGGCTTCTCTAGCTAGCAGGGGCTGGGGATGTGGCATTCAGGGTCATATATTGATTCTATCAGTTTGGGTTGAACAAATAACAGAAATGAGAAGTCTAACTTATTAATCACCCTAACATCTGCAACATACCTTTTTTATAGCAATACTTTAAAAAGTGTGTAACATTTGTAATTGGTTCTTGTTTTTTTTTTTTACATTCACTTGTTCTCATTTTATTTCAGCCTGCTTTTGCTGAATAACTTCTGAAACATTTTAAGCAAAAATTTTCCTTCACGTATCTACTTGAGTATATCTTGAACATATTTTTTCAGGGGAAATCAGTGCTAGGACTTGAACCCAGAGCCTTGATCCATATTAAGCAGGTGCTTATCCTAACACCTAATACATTTTCTAAGGCCTATTCAGCTGAGTGTAAATATTTCTTTAATCTGAGGAAGATGTATAGCCCAGTGATTGAGTTTGTTTTTTCTTCTTGGCCTGTTTCTACAGCTGAAAATCCTGCACGTGGAGGCTGGGTTCCTTCTCAGTGGTAGGATCTGGTCATGTGTCCTGCCCTCCCAGCAGGCTTCTCTGTAGCTGTGTGTAATGCTTCTGCTACTTCACTTCCGGAGGCCACCACCAGGTGCAATCCTGGAGCAGTTTGATTCAGTTATGGGTCACAAGACACTGTCTCTAGGATTCTAGCTTGTGGCAAAATCATAATGTTAGTGGCATTTTTTAAGTTTCCTTCTGTTTGCAGGAGCTTAGCCTATATGAACTCTGAGTACAAGTGCTAAGCCTGACCAGGCCTTCTGTCTTGGTTGGTCAGCTTCAGAACTATTTACCACACAAAGGCCAAATTCCTGTCTGCATGCACTGTTTCCTCCGTAAGACTCCAGCTGGGCTACAGCTTGAACTGCTCACTACTTTCCGATTTTGTTCTGGGTTTGAGAGACAGAGACATACTATGTGTATATTGTTGAGCTCAGCTGCGTCATTTACACAGCTTCTGCCACTGTAATATATTTAGAGCAGGGCAATATAAAATATACACCACTTTGTTGGTCTAGATTCGCAGACAAGGAGCCTGGCATGGTCACCAGGTTAATAATGGAAAATTTTGTTTTGTTATTAGATAGAGGGTCAGAATACTTTATATTACATCTTACCCTTCTAGAATATTAGCAACACAAAGATGGAGACCATCGCCCTCTACCATGCCACATATTCACATGACTCAAGAGACTGTTGGGCATGAAACAAATGCTTCATCAATGCTACAGAGAAAAGGAAATGAATTTCTCGGGGCATTTTTTGAAACATTCTCAGGTTTAAATTCAAACATCCACCACCTGGGCCATAACTCCAATATTGCAATCGAGTCAGCACATTTTTACGATCAATGATGTCTTGAAGTCAACCACTAACTGCATGAGCCAGAGCTGCCTAAGAGAGATATGGCTACACCCTGTTGTATTTCGCAAAGGCAGAGCCAAGCAAGACATTCACTGATAAATATACTAAGAGTAAATTAAAAGCAATAAGCAAATACCTTCAAATTGCCTCCACAGTGAGTTTTGTACTTCTCTTTTAATAGTATTTATAAGGAATAATTTGCTGATATTACTGTTACTCCAAATTATGTAACAAAGAAAATTAAAAGCACTACAGAGGAAGAAATAATGAATAGTAGCATTTAATTAAAACCAATGTGGGGACAATCAATGACTAATACAATAATGAGCTTAATTTAATTTTTGTTTAGTAGGAAAAAAATGAAGCTTAAATCAACTGCCTATGGAATGAAATGATGGCAATTTCAAAAAATGTTAGTTTTTCTAAAGTGGAATCCTAAGAGAATAATAATGATAAAAACAATGTCAATGAACTGACCCAGAGTATATTTCTTTTCCAGTAGAGTTGGAGGGAAAAGTTCCATCCAGTAAGCAGGATCATGAATTCTGAGTTTCTAGAAAGTAGATGTAATTAAAAAGCTATAATTTCACTTTCTGAACTTTAGAGTCATCAAAAAGTAGGCAAAAGTTGAATTTCTATGAATTTCTGGTTTGAGATCATGGCCCAGAAGGAGCTGAAGTAAACAAATTATCATATGAGGGACCTTGGCTGGAGGCTTACTGTGGGATACGGACTGCACAAGGGGGAATGACTGGGATGGAGGGGAGAGGAGGGGGAAGGGCCTCTGCACTCCCAGGTAAGCTGTCCATGTTCATGCAGCTGAGGATACAGCATGCAGTTTAATAAAGAAGTAAGACTGCTCTCTGAGTCCCCATTTGGGCTTTTAGGAAAGGTAGCTCTACCTGATTAGTATTGTTTATGACCCGTCTGATGCAAGAAAGGACCCTACCTGAACTGGCTAGTCCACAAAGTGTGGAAGAAGAGGTGACCTGCAAAAGAGGGAAGTTCTGAACCTGTAGCTTAACAACCACAGTTTAACAGCTCTGTGACTCTGCACAGTTATTTAGTTAAGGCTTAGATTCTTAATCTGAAAAAATGGAGTTCATGCCAAGTCCCCATGAGTTTTAGGTAATTCAGTGGTTGAGGAGGAGGCAGTTAATGTCTGTCATGTACCAGTCACTAGGTAAATATTATTGCATTTAATTTCTTGTACATTTACTGACCTAAAATCGTTCTATTGAGACAGAATCATGATTATAGGTGCCTCTTACTCTGTCCTTGAAGGCTGCATGCAAACCTATGCTTGTTTCTGGATCTTGTCCATATTCAAAGGCAGAGGGGCTCAGGGTGGTTGGAGATTTTCATCTCTGTTCCGCTCACTCTTTGGGGCTAGGTTTTCCCTTTCTGTTGGGCTCTTTCATAACAGCATTATCTACGTGCTCATACATACGGACATACACTAGTGTCTCTCCACATTCTGAACTTTGTAGCAGCAGGGATTGCCTCATACATAGCTCTAGGTAATTATAACACTACACTCTGGACAAAGTGAATGTTATTAATATGTTCCTACATAAATGATTAAATTACTTGGATCCTTTTATTTTTGTCAACCACCTTTCAGGCAACTAAAAAGATCCTGTTGTTTGCTTCTTCATAATCTATCTCCATGATCAACCTGGTACCCACTTCCTGTTTGATAAGCTGCATTTTGTCCTGCTTTTGCATTTAGTAGAATGCTGGGGCCATTCCCTAGTCCTCCCGTATGGAGACTCCAGCACTGATGACTCACCAGCTCTCTAAAAGTCTAATTAATCACAGCAGCCCCGGAGAAGAACAGCACTGGTGCACTGTATGCCAAGTAGTTCCTCCGGGGTGACTGATAATATCAAAGACAGAGACTTGGCTCAGGTCAGGCAACGTTGGTGAGAATCCAGGTAGCCTTCATGATCATATTTCACCAAGCACACTGAGATTGGTTGAAAAAGCAAAGGATGGAAAAATGATGTCTGGCATTTTTCTTAATAATTTACTCATGATCTATCTCCACCCCTCTTCATAATGATCATCTGCAGGCAACTGGAAATGGCTCAGTTTTGATGGAGTTCCGTTATGTTCAAAGGGGAGGGAAGGGTGGTGAAAGTAAGAATCAGGTAGGCCTAACAGAACGTGAAGTTAGTTCAGCCGTTTTGATCACAGACTGGTTTTCTTCCATCTGGGAAGGCTGTTGTCTTTGATTAAGCCACTTACTTTGGTTTCATAAAGTGAAGAAAGGAATCTTAATAGCCAAGTCAGCACTGACAGTGGGCTGCTTAATGGGGCTTTGGGAAGACAGCAAAAGGACTAAGAATCTGCCAAAGGAGAACCCCAAGCTGATCAACATCCAGGTTTTTAAAAAGCCTACTTAGAATTAGAGATGGAATTTTTGACTAGAACAGAACTATGAAAATGAGCATACAAAGAAAATGAAGAGACTGAAATTATTTATTATTCACATCTCATGCTAACCTGAGCGTTTTTAAAAATAAGCTTTGTATCTTAGTTTCCTCTTATATTAAGTAAATCTTTAATAATTGTTGAGTTCAAGATTCTATAAGTTACAAACTTTTCTGAAAATGTTATATTAATCTGATATATTCATAGCAAAGCATGATGAATATGCTGTCTAGGGCATGACAAGGTGCGTCAAAATGAACTTCAGCAGGTTGAGTTAACTAAGATAAGTGAAACTTTCACCTTAGGCACTACATTCTAGGATGGATACCTGTGCCTGGTACTGAGTACAGAAAATACCCAGGATTTCTACCTGAATGACACAGCAATAGATAGCTACTAATACAGGTTTCTGAAGAGGAAGCAGTTCCCAGAAAAGAGAAACATGTCAACAAGAAAACCAATATTAGGTGATATTCATAGATGTAGCAAGGTGGGAATTTTATAGGTAACAGAGAACTAGCTGTTGCACTGCATCCTGGCTATGTCTTCAAACCCTGAGCACATCAGCAGGCTCTTGTCAAACAGAGACTAGGACATAAGACATAAGTAAAGGCTTTGGGTATCAGGGAATAAAGCAAAAGCCAGGAATTATCCCTGGGGATAAGAAAAAGGGGTTAAGAGTCTGGCTTCCAGCAAGTATATCTTGATGTCATTTAAGTGCTTTTTAAATTGTCCTTGCCAAGTCAGAATTGAAGTTAGACACGGTGGTGGTGCTGGAGGCTGAGATTGTAGACAGTAGGGTCATGTGACCTGGGTGGCAGGCAGAGGAAGAGCCCAAGCTGAACATAGCTTGTCTAGAAGAATGAGATAGTGCATCAGTATGTGGCTCTGAATCATTTGGTAGCATTCCAGTGACGTGACAGTCTTCATACGGCAGGATGGTGCGGAGATCACAACATTTGAATACCTATTATACACTCAGGCTAGTGGTTCTCCGAGTGGGGCTCCTAGATGAGCAGCCTCAACAGCCCTGAGAGCTTGTGAGAGGTGCAGATTTTCAGCCTTCGTCACAGACCTGCTGAATTGGGAGCTTGGGAAGCGGTGGTGGCAGGGTTTGGGGAAACAAATTTGTTCCAGCAAACTTTCCAGGCGATCCTAAAACATGTTCAAATTTGAGAAACACTAAAGTATACAACATCTAAGTCAAGCGTTCTATTTTTTTATAAACCATGTACTTGTTTGATAATCTATTGACATGTAGAGGCTCCCCATGCTTAGAATAATGCTTTCAAATAGACAGACCCACAAAGGAAGGTAATTATACTGAACTATGACTATCTGAAATTATACTGAAATACAGTTGTAAAAATCATGAGATATCAATATATATGCTTCTTTATGAATACATTAAATAAGAGTATCTCACAGTAGATACAATAACATCCATAATTTTGAAATAGGGATGAGCTTAGGCAGTATTTCAAGGTGTCAGTAACAACTGTCAGGTGATTTCCATTACTGATAAAATTGCATAGACTACAACTGAAATATTTATTCCCATTGTTCACAACTAAGGAAATGCTAATTTTTAGCTAAAAATAGTAAAAAACAAAAAGATATAATGTATTTCACCTGAGTCTATATGCCCCTGAATCCTACCTAGGGTTGTCTGAAGATCCATGGATCCGTGATTAAGATGTCTTCTATAAATACTTAATAATCATCATCTTCCATTGTTCCTTAAGTAATCTTATTATTTTTAATTATAATTTTATTTTGAAGAGTAAAAACAAGAACAAGAAAAACAAAAGCAAAGACTGAAGCAGGCTAACAAGTAACAGTGAGTAATCTTATTCTTAACACTCCCATTCTATGGATGAGCAAACTAAGACTTAGAGAGTTGAAGAAACATATCCCATGATGCAGCTAGGATGGAGAACAGGTTCAGAGCCCTTGCAGAAATAGGTTTTTCTGTCTGATCTATTGGTGTTTCTTCAGGGCCTAGAACATGAATGAAACTGAACTGGTTGCAAGCGAAACCTGTCTCCCTCCGTAGCCCGCGCCCTTTCCTCTCCCCATCTACTCCGAGTTGCTATTGAAAGCGGACATTATTTCACATGCAGCCAGCAGGTAGGGAAAGTTACTCAGGTCCCTCACCCGCTAGAACCAACAGCTGAGCTTTGATTTAAAATTGATGCTGAATACACATATCATGAGCAACATTATTCCATCAAAATTGGAGAACAATTCAGCAAATTGAAGTGAGGAGCGGCTCAGCAAGGAGCTCGAGTCCCTCTGGTTTCTCCTGGAAGCAGCTGAGCTTGTTTATGAGACAGGTTGTTTCTCTCCCTCAACGTGTGTCTTTATTTAACTGACAAATTAGTTAGTGCCAGCAGGAATGGAAAGAAGGCAGTGACTAACAGAAGGGATACAGCAAACCTAGGAGAAAGACGAGAAACACGCAGAACTTCGCCTCTTCTGAGCAAGCCAGATTTGTCTCAGGAGAGTTTCATAGGTGCCTAATGCTCTTAACTAACCACACTTAATTTAATTACCTTAAAGGTGAATTGGATGCTGGAAACTTACTTACCTCACAGCAATTCTAAGAGTGAAAAATAGTACAATCAATTAAACACTTAAGAACAAATGTTTAAGCTGGGAACAAAACTTCTAGCCAGTCTGATTAATCAAAAGCTAAGCATGTAAAATATCCTTTATCTGGGTGGGAGAATATGCTACATTCCTAGTCCAAGTTGTGGCACTGAAGGGCCTGCTTCAGTGCTCAGTCATAATACTCTCCTGTCTCAATCAGAAATTCCTTGATCTCTAGGTTGTTTCTTTTTGCTGCACTCTCATTCATCATAAATGCCATTATTATAATAAAAATATTCATTTGAACATTTTCTATAGGGAACATGGAGATAGCCACTAGATTGGCACTGAGACATAAAACATAGTCCTTGCTTTTAAGAAGAGAAGAGACACAATTACAGGTATTTGATCTGGGTTGCTTAAAACGTGTCAGAGAAAGACATTAGGAACTGAGGATGAAACTTTACACTGGCCTAGATGGATCCTACTTAGTCTTGGGTATCTCCAGGGCCTGCTGTGGTTGGAATAGCAGCAGCTTCTAGCCCAAGTCTGATGCTTTCACTGTAGTTCAGTAGTCCACCCTAAGAACAAAACCAAGCATGGGGTAACTGCTGTTCATAAATGATTTTATAGATGATTTTTAAATCCAGGCACTATTTTCAAAAACCTGATGGAAATTCTTAGAACTATTGCCTTATCCAACTTGTATATACACATGTACGTTTTTGCCTCTTCCTTATTTCCTAACTTTTTTCCTTTCTCTCTCTGTTGTTTAATCTTTAAGTTCTGTTTCTTTCCATTTAACTGTGTCTGTTATATCTTTCCATTTTTATTTTTTCTTTTGAGTTCTTACACGAGGGAGACAGTATGATATTTACACATGTGGGTCTGGTTTGTTTCACTCATGAGTATAGTGTCAACTTGCATCCACTTACCTATGAATTTCCATCAGGTTTTTGAAAATAGTAGTTCATGGGTAGAATTCTCACCCTTACTAACTCTCTATGTTGATATCTGTGAACTAAGCAACTACATTGAGGACAGCAATGTGTAATAATAAAACCATGCTTGAAATACCTGTCATCTTGGTCTTTTAAATGTGTATCGTTTCTAATATCATATCAATTATTACTATACTCTCTTTAAAGTAAATTTTTAAAAAGGGAATAAAAGAAAATGAGAGTCAAGAACAAATGTGTGTGTGTGTGTGTGTGTGTGTGTGTGTGTGTGTGTTTAGGACAGGGTCTACAGGGTCTCACTTTGTAGATCAGACCCATAGCAATTCTCCTGTTTTCAGCCTCCCAAGTGCTAGGATTACAGGTGCACATTACCACGCCCAGTCTCAATTGCCATCTCAGTGTGCCCCGCAGAGGGGGCCGGCATGGCACACTGGGGATCGAACCCTGGCTGCTGCGCTCTGCCTAAGCAGGCGCTTCAGTCCTCTGAGCTATCAGGCCAGTCCTTAAGCTATCAGGCCGGCCCTTTAAGATTTACTGAAAGCATGTGATAGTAGTCAATCACATGTCCCATCTTATATAACTATATCTGTTAATCTGAGCAACAGATTTGACAATAAAAATACATAACATAGCAATCACTGTTAATCAGCTATTCTTGTTTTGAAAATCTGTAATGTATGTATTGTTACATGCTACCCTGTTTCTGTCTTTGCTTTTGTTTTTCTTGCTCTTGTTTTTACTCTTCAAAATAAAAAATTATAATTAAAAAAAGAATGAAAATGGAATAAATTAATAACTAAAAAAAATCCAGGTGCCCCAGAAGGGCATGCATAGCTAAGGTCAGGTAACCCAACACTGCGCAGGTAATGTAGATGTGACTTGCAAATTTGATGCAAGCAAGTGTTCTGGTTGAAAAAACTCAAACTCATAGTGGTAATGTTGGCATAGATCCTTCACCAAATTTAAAAATGGCTTTCTAGCCAGATCATTTGGGAGCATTTTGAAACAATCGCTAGGATCTCTTAAGAGCCCTTGTGGGTAAACTTAAAATCAGGCATGCAAAGGAATTTTGTGTTTCCTTCTGATGGGCTCAGGTGAAAGAAAGAAAAGTGGTGGACAACGTGCTTTTCGCTTCAGCTTTTGTAGGAACCTCTCCAGCAATCTTCTAAGTAATTAAGATAGGCATAGATTAGTCGCTATTTTAGATAGATTTACAATACTCAAGTGTCAATAGCAAGGAGTATAGATTAACATCAGTGTCCTCAGCCTTCACATTCTTCTTCAACACTCTGATGGACCTTGAGAGGCCTGCCCCATCGAATTTTCAAATGATTCTCTCTGGGCAGCTTTTTCCTAAGATTTTGTAGCCACCAGTTTCCTTGACAAGTCTTTTGGTTTGACTACTGGTCTCCCTTCACATTCAAGCTCCGCTCCTCAACCTAGCCCAGGTAACAGACATAGACATCAGACAGAGGTATATAAAATTTTGTCTGAAAAATAAAATAAAATAAAATTTTCTCTGAGTGTCCTATAACAGAATGAACTTCCCTAGAAGGGTTCTTGTGAGGACATGGAAAAGGTTGAGCTGGATGATCTCCAAATTTTTCTTGTGTTCTCTTTTTTCCTCTGAGCGAGCAGCACACAGTAGAAACAATGCAAGCTTTCAAAATAGAACCAACTTCACTCTTCATTCCTTGGATGGGTCTCAGTTTTAACTGCATCATGAAAATAATAATTCTGATTCCACAAAGTAGTGGAATGGTAAGCGATTTGGTCTGTCTAGTGTAGGCCATTGTTAAATGTTAGTTCCTTCTGTCTTACCATACAGGTAGTTTGTAAACAAGCTAACAGGCTTTTTGAGAGGAACAATGCAAAGCTCTTGGTACAGCCCACTAAGGACCTCTTTGCAAGGTCATTACTGCCAAGATAAAATGGCACCTAACACAGTGAAGTATTAGGTTCCTTCTTGGAAAGTTTTTGATTCTGGCACAGGTGAGACCCTGCAATGCGGCAGGTGCAGAAGAATGTGTTGGTCCTTCTGCTACCTTGTCATAAGACCTTAGGCAGCTTAGGCACCCCCTTGCTGGGGGATGAGGGAACTGTCTCAATGTCCTCACGTAAGTAGTAACAAGCAGATTCCGCAACTTTATGGGTCTGCACAGGGTTTGATAAAATATTTAAGGTTGTCTGGATCAGAGCCTTGCACCCAGAAGGTGCTACATCAATAGTAAATTAGTTTTTAGTATTATTTATAGCAATGATAGTTTAAAGAGCATGTTCCCCAGCTTTCAGTTCTCCAGGTTCACTGTTAATGGTGAGGGTGAACACTGCTAAAAATCCTTGCACAGAAGCTGCGGGAGAAATCCATGAAGAGAACCTAGTGAATCAGAGGGCTTTAAAAGGCCTGCTATGTTTGGGGCACTGAAATTTTTACCAGGGGCAACGGATGGGAAAAGGGGATGCTAGAAGCAAGGCAGTGAGTTTTAGCAGGCTGGAGGGGAAGCAAGCACTGAGCTTGATTCCAGAAGAGGCTGCATGAGTGCCTGGCAAGCTAGGCCCCTCTATACCTGCGAGGAACACAAAGGGGTGAACTGGGCTTCTCAGACCTAAGATCTGTGATTTGTGATCTTGGCCTTTAAGATGGTATTACAATATGATCCTCTAAATGGCTCAATGATTTTATCTTAAGGATGAAGTCGCAGGATTAATTCCACGCTATTGTGAAAAAATACAAAACTCCTTAGAGACTGTGTGTGTGTGTGTGTGTGCACATGCCTGTGCACATTTCCTATGGTGTCACAGTTCCATAGTATTCCTCAGTTGGAATAATTTTCTTCATTCTACCAATACATTTTGCACACCTGACGCACATCCTTTATGGCATACTCCTCCAAGTTGTTAGGATGTTCTCTACTCATAGAACACATTCTTCTACAACATCCAACATTTTGGCAGAAGGAGGAAGACAGGGTATTTGATGAACCCTAAGAAGGTTCCTAGAGCTGGGACGGACTTCTCCCTGGTTCTACCCTGCTTTCTACTCTCTACAAGAGGCTGTGCTATGGTAGAGGATCTGCCTGGCTGCTTTGCTTTCTAGCTACCGGTTGGGTTGGCCAATGGGGGGCATCACAGGAAATCAGAGGGAGGGACAAGTGTGGTACGGGGGTGAGCGCTCCCTCTATAGGCCCTTGAACTACTGTCACCATCCCTCTCAAGGTAGCCATCTCTGGTCAGCTGCCCACTGCCCAGGTTCTGGTAGCCCTGTCTTGCCCTTTGGGGAGCAGGCTAGTGGCGGCCTATAGTTACCAGCCCCCAGGAACTGCTCAGTCCTAGTGCTTCCCTTACTCTGCCCACGCTTGGTAGAGAATTTCCTTCTCTAAACTCAACTCGAATTATTCAATTTCAATGTTCTACCTCTTTCCTCCTGGGACCTTGAATGATAAAGTTCACTATCCCAACCTCCTCATTTTGATACAGGAACTCAGTAGGCAACTTGCCCAAGATTACTCAACCAGAAAGAAAACTGGGACTCACACTGAAAAGCGTATGATAAATTTACAGAAAATTGACCCAGATTTTTCTGTTTTCTTAGTCTTTTTCTCTCAGTCCTCAGAAAATGCTGTCAGGAGGTTTCACAGTGTAATTAATTATGCTGGCACATCCAATGAATGGAGCTATGATTTAGTGAGTGTACTTGAAATGTTGATAAATTAAATAATGAAATGCACATTTCAGTTTCGGTTAAGAGAATACAACCTGGTAGAGGAAAAGAGCACAACCTCACTTTCCTTTTTTTTTTTTTTTAAAGAAGCAGTATAAACCCTACATTTCTCCAAAACCAGATCTTTGTTCCAGAATCTAGTATAGCTCTATGTGTAGAGGGCAAATGAAATAGCTCATCTGAAGTTTTATTTATTTATTTTTCTTTCTGGTACTGGGGATTAAATCACAGGGCACTCTACCTCTGGGAGTTTTCGGTCTTTGCCTTTTAGGTTGGGGCTAGGTGTCTAGGCTGCTCTCAAGCTTGTGTGCTCTTCCTGACTTAGGCTCCTTCTCAAGGCGCTGGGATTGCAAGTAGGTGCCATCACGTATCACTGTCTGAAGTGTTTGGTTTTTGCTTTACATTCTGGGTTTTTTTAAAAAAAAATTCTTCCTCTCCCTATTCTTCCTTATGTTATTCCTCCTCCTTGTGTTCTTCCTCCTCCTCCTTCCTCCTCCTGCTCCTCCTCCTGCTCCTCCTCCT
>NW_004524595.1:2494812-2506079 GCF_000260255.1 Octodon degus | reverse complement strand
CTCTCTCTCTCTCTCTCTCTCTCTCTCTCTCTCTCTCTCTCTCTCTCTCTCTCTCTGGACACAGCCTATGCAGTTGAGGCTATCTTTGAACTCATGGTAGTCCTTTAACCTCAGTTATCTGAGTGCAGAGATTACAGCTATGCGCCACCACAGCTGGCCTATTTGAAGTATTTTGAAAAGTTCAATGTGCTTTATAAAATGCAAAACATTATTGTTATCCAACCCATACACAGCTGATTTAGGGATGGGATTATAAATAGCCTTTTGAACATAACCTCTTACATCAGAGCCAAGATATTTAGCCAGTATTTTAAATCCTGTGGAAATATAACTGCCTTGCATTTTGCAGCTTGGTTTTACATTGAAGGTGTTTTTAGTAGAAAAAGTACAGATAACAGAGATTCACCTTTTGGTTCTGGGCCACCACATACAGTTGTGTAGCCCTGTCCTGCAAAATAACAATACATCTGAGGGCATTCACTTCATCAGGCACTGTAGCTGTTCATGTGTTTTTGATCATTTTTCAGAAGATGGTAGTAAAATATCTTATTCTGCTAAAATTGGTGTATCATGGCACTTTTATTTTATTTGTTTTTTGAGGAGCTTTTGAAAGAAGCTTTCACTATGTGGTTCAGACTGGCCTTGAACTCACTAGCCCAAGCTGACCTCAAACTTGCAGTGGTTCCCCTGCGTCAGTCTCACAAGATTATGGGAATTTTACAACACATGGAAATAAACCATCTTGAGGCAGGGATACCTTTTCCTAATATGATATGATCTTAGCTTGACAAAAGCCAACTATAAGAGTTTATGAAAGTCCCCCTGCCCCCACTAGTTGTCCTTTCCTTTTGAGTACTTTCTTTCCTTTTCAAGTATGTATACTACATTTTGTTTTATTTCTTCCTAGGTTGATGGACATTTGCATTGTTTCCAATTTCCTACCATCTTGGTTTGAAATTCTGTATTTTTTTTCTTCTTTAAAAAAAGAAAGAAGAAAGTTCTTTAACTCAGATTTTCTAACCTAATCATAGGCATCCCTTGGAAGACATCCCAATGAGTACTACAGGACACTCTGCCTTGGAAGAGCCCACAAACCTGTATCTCCCTTTCCCACACAGTGTGGGTGCAGCCTGTGTTTGTGCCAGGCGACCACTGCTATTGGATAGGCTTGTGATGCTGGCTGACACCATCTCCTGCCATTGCCTCAGGAGGCTGTGCTTTTTTTTTTTTTTTTTTTTTAACGTATTTAGGATAGGGTCTACAGGGTCTCATTACACAGATTGAACTCCTAGTGATCCTCCTGTTTTCAGCCTCCCAAGTGCTGGGATGGCTGTGCATTTCAAGATGGAGAAGCTACAAGGCCTGCAACGTGATGATTGCCATTTTGTGAGGACACAAAACTTCCACTGGAGCTCTGTGAATGCTCTCTCTGTCTCTGATCAGTATTTCCTCTCTTGGCAATACCTGCCTTTTCCCTCTTCACCAACTTGTGCTCTATCTTAATTCACAGATCCAAAATAAACAGAGCCTTGTTTGGCATTATATATTGTGCTTGTGACCAAGAGCACAGGGGCTCCTGGCTGTGCACTGGTCCCTCTGATCTCAGCTGTCCTTCCCGCCTTCACCTGTCTCCTCTACAGACCCATACTCCATTGTTCTCTACTGCTAGACACTTGAAAGCCATTTGTAAATTTTTGCAAAATTCACTGTAACTCTTTTGTGGAGACCCTTATTACTCTGAAGCAGTAGAAAATCCCCTAGAATCTTTTTTTCTTCCTTTTAGGTTCAATACTCTGCTTGCTTGAGAAATCTACAAACTAGATTGTTTTGGTCATGTAGGAGGCCTTGAAAAACAATGTAGGAATCATTTGTTATAAATAGTCCCTGGTCACCTTTTTCATCTGAGGCTAAGAAAATGAATATAGTCATAAAATGATTATTGCTCTCCTGGCCCAGAAAGTAAATTTAATTTTTTTTCTTTCCTCTTAAGTTCAAAAACACAAAACTAATTGAGGGCTGCTGAAATCTTTATAACACCATCACTTATAATAAATAATAATAGTATAAGTCAAAATATAATTTCTTATGCCATTACTACTAAATTCCATAGAATTCATCCTCCCCCCCCTTCCAATTTGGCCAAATGCATTTCAGTAAGTGCATATGAGAGCTGAGAGGATGATAAAGAATTATGGGCTTCAGTATTTATTCTATGCTATTCTGTTATTGCAGCTATATTACTTCCAGATAAGATGGTGTTTTGACTGGGGTGCTATGATTGATGTCCAAATATGGTCTGAAAAGTGGAAGGGAGGCCTGGTGACTGGGCCAGGGGACAGGGGAGATATCCTTCATTAAATGTCGAGCTATTTAGACAAGGAAATACATTACTCACACAAGTATATGAGAAAGAAAACAATAATTCTGAAGTGCAGCTCTTTCAGGAACCCAAAGCATAAGGGTAGAGGGCCTACAGATATGAGGACAGTAGGAAAACTTTCTATGGGCTAACTTCCTCATCTGTGAAGTGGGTGTCTCAGCACCACAGACAAGGGCATCTCCGCAGTCATCAGGGCTGAGATCAGGGATGTGGGTACCTTTATGCACTTTGGAACCTGTGCTGGGGCACATGGTAAGGATGAAGGGAGGGGCCCTGATCGCCAAGCCAGGACCTTGTGCTCATTTGCTTTTACTCCTTTGTCTAACCAGGAGCCCAGGGACTTTTTCTAATTGTAAAAAAGGACCTGTTTCTGCTCATATTTTCCCTTGTGGAGATAAGTATGGTTCATTCTAAGGAAAGCCCCTTTTCCTAAAGAGTGTCTAGTCCTACCACCCGGGAAAAGAAGGTGGGGACAGTGCACCACTCCCATCAGGCATAGTGAAAACAGAAGATGGTAAAGGCTACAGATACAGGGGAGTGCAGCCTGTCTAAGCCAGGCCACTGGCTCCAGATGCTCCTATTTTGTAAAAAGAAGTCTAAGATTTTTAAAAAATGCTTAAATTTTACTTTTACTAGTTAAGTTCAAGTAAACTGAAACTGGCTGGTGGCAGTAGACGTGGGGATCCTGATGTCTTGACAGGCAGGTCCACATTTAAAAGCAGGAGTCTATTACCAAGACATGTTTGAGCGACCCTGGCTTTGCGGCATTTGAGAATCCAACACCTGAGTGCTTCTCTGGCTTATTTCCTGAGGGTCCCTCATTTCAGAGTTTAGAATTCTGAGACTTTCAATCCCCATGGGCCACCCTGATGGCATTCTCTAGAATATTCTTTTACGCTTTTATCCTGTTTCTTCATCTAGCTGTTCACCATTATTGATCAGAACACCCAAACTTCACCTTTCCCTTGCTACCCTTCATTCCTTCATGGGTTGCCTAACTTTTCCCCACAGTGACCCTGAGGCCGTGGGAGTCCATGCCCGCCACAGCCCTTCCTAACTGACTGTCTCTTTCAGTGTCTCCAGGTGTCTTTCCAACCAAACAGTGTGTCTGGCTTTTCACAGGCTCTTTCTCTTCTTGTCCAGCCAGGTAAGCTTTCTTCTTCCCACCTCAGCAGTTGCTTTTCTTATTCATCTAACATTTATCACCATCCCATCAGCCTGTTCCCTCAACAGGAACATCTCAGCATCTCCCCCATACTGGCTTTTCTCAGCCTCTTAGACTTAGATGGTGCCCCACTTCCTCATCATATCTCCTTGGACCCCACTTATCCACACAGCTGCTTCTCAGCCAATAGTTTGAGACATGAAAGCTCCTTGCCTACCTCGTGTTCATGTCCTTCCAGCTAGCTCAGCTCTCTTTCTTCTTGAGCCCTCTTTCCATGCCCATGATGAGTCTGAGCTCCTGACTTCTTCAAGTTCCTCTGGAACTTGAGTTCCTTGCCATCAGCCTGGGACTACTGCTGTTATCTATGCCCTTCTTCACCCCCGAGAAGCATTTCCCTCTGGCCTGTTGCTGAACATGTTTCACCAGCAACAGGAGGATCTTTCATTTGTTCTCTTCTCCAGGCCTTCATCATCTCACCTCAGGTCTCCCTGGTCTCCAGACACACAGTAGCTCTGACCTCAGCAGGGTTTCACTCAGCTGCAATCTGCTGCCCGCCACATCCCATATAACATTGACTTTACACTCTTCCATCTTCTCCAGTGTAGTCCTGTTGTTTCTTTTTCAGAATTTTGTCTTGCATCTGGGATCCATGAAGAGACAGAAATGTCTTAGGAGTTGTTCATTGTTTGCTTCTCCGCTCTTATATTTTCTCAACACCTCCTTCCTCTGATTTAAAGGGGTAAGAAATTCCCACCTAATCCTTCCTAGCCATTGCAGATCCTTCCATAATGTCTCTTTTCTCTCAATACTTCTTTCCCTTGCTAACTCCTCCTTCTCTCCCCTCAACTGACTCTTACAAGTTTATACAGCCATTCTCCTTCCTTTGCTGTCAAGCTCTCCTTGTACTTAGCATTTGCCTTCTGCACCCTGACTTCCATGCCACAGTTCTCCTGAATGCTTTACCAGGGATTGCCTGTTACTTCAAAGTTGTGAAATACAAAAGTCTTTGGCCCACTACTGTCATCCTCTGAAGGGTCTCCCTTGAAAGTCTGTGATCCTTTGTTTCCATGCCCTGACTGATCTGAGATGTCTAAGAATTCTCACCACTGTCCCCCTGGTTGCCTCTCTCAGATGACACTTCTCGCCTGTGTGTCCTCAGCATTGTTCCAGTCTCTTTCCTTTTGGGAGAAGGCAAGAGTCCTTCAATTGCACTATCTCTGTGGAAAGCTCCATTGCATCTCTTGCTTCACGTCATCTTTGGATTTCTTACTGGCTTTTTTGGTTGTTGTTAAAAATTGTTTTTATTGTGGTAAAATATACATAGACTAAAACCATTTTAATCACTTTAAGTGTACAGCTTTGTAGCATTAAGTACATTCATATGTTGTCCACCCTGTATTCCAAAATATTTCCAAACCACAAAACTAAAACTTCATACCACTTAACTACCTTGTTCCTTTCTTCCCCTAACCATAGGTAAACACCATTCTACTTATCTCTATGAATTTAATTATTTTGGATATTCCTTATGGGTGGAATCATATGGTATTTTCCTATGACTGGATTATTTCATTTGGAGTATCTTGGAAGTTCACGTGTGTTGCAGCCTGCATCATAACTTTCTTCGTTTTTAAGCTTAATATTCCATTCTATGCCTACAGCACATTTTGTCTATCTCTTCCTCTTTTAATGAACACGTATCAGTTAGCACATTTTAATGGTGTCCTCTTTCCCAGGATGTATAACAGTGACAAACACACACTGGAAAATACAGACACCAACCATTCCTGCCCCAGGGGTGGCACCCTTGAGTCAGCATTGCTTTACTGTGAGTCCTTCGAGGGCAGAGGTGATTTAGGTCATTGTCATTTCCTTTGGTGGCTTCTAAGCCCCAGGCTGAGCTTCTGCCATAGAGTTAATACCAAGTAAAGATCTGTTGAATGAGTAAATGAATGAAACCAGTCAGGACTTGTGAATAGAATATATATATATATATATATATATATATATATATATATATATCTTGAAATCCTTCTCTTGAAATTTCATCCCCAGAGGGTGTTTGTAGTGGAAGTTACCACGAAACACAGCATGGATCACTCAAGTTTTTATTACTGAGCTTCTCATTACTGCATAGATCTTGAGCTCCCCCAATGTAAATTGCCATTGAGCAAGCAGAACAACTCCATGGGCATTCTTTTTTATCAAAAGCTTAGTATTAAGACAGATTAACTTGGAAGAGCACCAGCCTGGGTATCTACCCCATCCCTCATTCTTATTGTGATTAATGAGATGGGGCACGTACTTTTTCTACACTGCCTGAAAACATATTGAGTTTATGCCTCATCCTGCAATGTTAAATATTGTCTTAGAATTACATTATCTCTTACACAGATGGATGGGCCTGGTGCTATGTGAACTGCTGACAGTTTTCTTGAAGTGGAACTAGGATTGCGGAGGAAATCATTCAGCCGTGCTCAGAGCTGGAAAGCATGCAGAGAATGCCAGTAAAACTAGAATATACAGGTGTGCAGCCAGTCTGAAAGGAAAAGATTGATATAAAGATGCTGTGGATGAAGAACCAAGACAGTAAAAGATAATGATCAGTAATAATACAATCTTGAAGTCGATTTCTTCAAGGGGTCACGTCTCCCCATTTATAACTCAAGTGCCTTAACACTGAGAAAGAATAAATATTTTTAAATGAACCAATTTATATTTTTAGAATATTTTTATATTTACTGTTTTATTTTATTACTAAACTGATTTTATGAGGTAGATGGGTAATGAGCTGTTATGTCCAGTTTGCAGGTGAAGAGACTGAGAAACAAATGGGGTTGGAGTCACTGGGATCATCAGATAGTGGTGATTGGGACTGTTAAATTGCTCACAAGGCCCCGTACTTCCACTTTACTTAGTTTTCTTTTAAACAGGTGTTTGTTGAGCAGCTAAAATGTTCTAGATTATCACTGAAGGTTAGTGAAAATGGAGATGCTATCGGATATTAGAAATTACACAGGATATAGAGAGGAAAACAAGCATCCACCTAAATCTCCACAGGTGAGGATGCGGGCGTGGGCTTTCTTCTGTGGCACCTGAAGGTCTGGGGACTAACTTTAACACAGAGGTTGGAAAGACTAGAAAGGACAGGACATTTCTATCAGAAAAGATTGCTGGAAGACACACCAGCTTCCCAACTCCAGCCCAGGAGGGTATACCAAGGCACAGAACACAAAACAGCTTGCACCTTCAGGTAATTTCAGACAGCGTGGTTGGAATGTAGGTCTAAAGCAGTGGTGGAGAACCTATGCTATGTGTATTATCTATTTTTCTTTTAAGGCAAAGCAGGTAAAGGCACGAGTTTTTTTATTTTTTTCTCTAGAAACCTGTGATTCAACGTTGCCACTTCACAATCAATAAGTGGGCTTTGGTTGTAGTTTGGGCACTCACCTCTAAAAGGTTTGTCATTGCTGTTCTGGGGGAGAGGGGTGGCAGCACAAAAGGTAGCAGGGGCTACTTCAGTCAATGTTTAAGGGACACCTACTGCGTGTCATGAGCTTCACTGACCCAGGCAATCCTGTGGGTACGATGAGATAGATGAGATTCTTGCCCTTGCGGAGTTCTCTTTGTGGTGGAAGGGTTCAGAGAAAATCATGGAACCAAATACATTCATTGATCACAAATCACTATCAATACTAAAGAGAACTACATACAATGCTGACATAGAATAAGAGATAAAGTGAGCACTTATAAGATGGTAATTTTTTTTTTTTTTTAGCTGAAATCTAAAAGATGAGCAGCAGATGCAGTATAGAGCCAAGGAAAGCTGTTCTGCTTTGAGACAGCAACCAGCACTAAAGGTCGTTGGCTTAAAGAGACAGACGGGCAGGAAGTGCAGGGAGAATTCTGTGAGAAAGGTCAGGGAAGAAGGCGAAGCCTTGCCATTAGGGCTGTAGGCTGGTATTTTTATTCTGAGAACAGTGGAAATCTATTCAAAGGTTTTAAAGTAAAATGGCATACTGGCATATTTTGATTTATGTTTTTAACATTTACTCTGACTGCTATGTGGAGAATGAATTACCAGGGAGTAAGAGTGGAAAAGGGAAAGGCAGTTAGGACTCTATTGCTGCCACAAGGAGAGTGGTTATGGCGTCCAGTAACAAAGTGAGTATGTGACTAAATGTGTATTTTAGAAGAGGAATGGAAAGGATTTGTTCTGACCATGAACATGAGGTGGGGCCAAAGGAAGAAAGGAAGATCAGTGCTCCAATTACAGGGATGGTAGCGAGGGGTAGAATAACAGAGAAGCTGGAGAGACCTTAGAGTTATCAGCAAGCTTGGGTTCAGTCCCTCAGGAAACAGGGAGCCACTGACCGATGTTAAGCAGAAGAATGACAGGTACAGGTTGGAATCGTAGGGGGTCATTTTGGAGAAGACAGAGAGTGGCGCAAGGAGGCCAGAGGCAGGAAGGCGAGTCCAGGATGACCTTCATGGTTGACAGGTGTCTTAACTACTTTTCTCATTGCTGGGACAAAGCATGTGACACCCTCAGGTTAAAGGAGGAGAGGTTTATTTCAGTTCACAGTTTGTAGAGGTTTTAGTCCGCAGCTGGCTGGCTCTAAGGCAGGGTGACACAGCAGAGGGGCATCACAAAAGAGAAACAGTTCACAGCAAGACAGGCAGGAAGCAGCAGACACCTGCCTTCTGCCCACAGCCCGGGTGTGGCTCCCATTCCTCACACCACAAACTACACTAAACCAGCTTAGTTATCCCACGCCGCTAATGCTAGTTTCCCCACGCTAATCCAGCATCACAGACCCTGACCAGCCACCTCCCCAAAGCCCCATCTATAAGTGTGTGAGGCTTTGGGGGATCATCTTGATACAAGCCATAACAACAGGAGGGGTAAGATCTTGAAACAAGGCACAGACCCCAGGCTGCCTGAAGCCCGCTGACATTGGCAGGTGCTGAACCTGTTAGGATAATGAAGGAACTGGTGGTTCTTACCAAGGAAGTATTAGTAATTCAACCTGATGAGGGAAGCCAGCTGGGTTGAAAGTAACCCAAAAGCTTTCAGGTTGCTCAGTGGGGCATAACTGGGAGCATCAGGGCTGCTTTGGGATCCTCAGACAGGGAGGCTGGTGAATTCCCTACTGGGTAGGACACGGTACCAGTGACCTGGTCTGGTCACCCAGGTGTCACATTCCACGCCAGTATGTCTTCCCCAACACTGGGAGGGAACTAGGTTCGTAGACCTGCTCTTCCACAACTGCTGGGACATCAGCAACTCCAGAAAAAATGTGCTCTCCAAAGCTGATTAAAAGACCTGGGGGGCAGCAGTGTGTTCCCTGTCACAGTGAGAGTTCACACAGACTGATCAGTACTTGGCAGGAGCTGCAAATGTCTGGTCGTAGCTGTGCAAGGTGTCCTAGGATTCTCCTTCCTGCCAGAGCTTCTAGTACCCCTCAGAGCATGGGAAGGGCTCTGTTTTGGGTTGAGCACCCCTGAGATAACTAGAGTTCCATGCTGGGCAAAAGGTTAAAAAGGACACCAAAACTGAGTCTCCAGTTATCTTAGGCTGTGTTTGTGATGTAGGTTTCAGAAAGCTGCTTCATAGTAATAAAAGGGTGCAGAATAGGTCAGGGGCCACAGCAGCCTCAGCAGGGATAGCAGAGAAATCATCTTGCCAAGAGGCCACACCAGAACCTCAGTTCTTTCCACAATATGAGACAGCCAAAGAGTGCTGTAACATCCCTGAAGAGAAGACAATGAGAGGCTGAGAAGAGGTCAGAGTAGAGTAACTGGGGGAGAAACAGACAGCACCCTTGGATTAGTTCAGCAGCCAACAGCAGCCCCAGTGGGGTTGTTTACTGGGGGTTCACCATAGGATGGACAGATACGAAAGAAAATTCTTCTTCATGTCAGTGGCTGGTGAGGTTGTCATAAAACTCACATGGACTTTATAGACATTCCCTGAACTATTGAATTCTGGTTTGCTACAGATTAGTGGCTGCCTGCCCCCACAGCTGCTTCTCCTAGGAGGGGCATGTCTCCTAACCTGATGACCTTTAGGGTCAGTGCTTTCAGAGGTGACTGTGACCCAGGGAAAGCTCCCCCTCCAAGTGCAGAGACTCTTGATAAAGCTCTGCCAGAGACAATTTTCTGGGAAAAAATAGGGCTCAATTTCTTTTGTTCGTGGGCATAGTTTTCAGATCAGGCATCAAGCTTTGGGCATTTACTTCTTTTATTCTGACTTTTCATGCTTCTTGCTTTTTCTTTAATTGTTCCACCAAAAGTTATAACAAATGCCAACTACTTTTATTGCTAGGTAATATTAAGTGGCTATCATACAACCTAAGATGGGATAACAAGAGATGAGTAGAGAAGGAGCCACTCATCACTAATGGGAAACATAAGTGGTCTCAGGAGCAAATATGGTGAGTTCCTCAGGGGCCAATGGATTGGACTTCCAGAAAATGTAAAACTTCTGAAGCTGAGCAGGATTTGGAGGGAGCAGAGAAGATGGGGAGAGTGCTTTGGCTGGGATACTGGGCAACAGCCTTGCTTCTAGATGAGGAAGCTACTTCGAGGCAGGAGTGTTTGCCAGGATGTGGAAGCATTGGAATCCACGCCTACCGTGGATGGAAAGGTACAGAGGTGTAGAAACTGTGGAAACTATAGGGTGGCTCCTTGAAAATTAAAAATAGACCACGATCTAGAGCTCCACATCATGGAGAATAGAGTGTACAGAGTCCCTTTTAAATTGTGCTGGCCTCTAACCTCAATTAACATTTATGTGGGACACCTGGATGCATTTCCTTGGAGACCCACCCTGTCCACAGTGCTTTGGTCAGCGGGAGCATCTGCTGGGAGAACTTATTTGAAGTTTATACTTCTAGCTCCATCCTCAGCTCAGAGTTAGAATCTGCATTTTGCCTGGATTCCCAAATGATTCATAGGCAGAACACTGAGAAGCTCTGATCAGGTGTCTACCAGGCATGTCCAGTCCTAGGTAGTCTCCAAGGGTACAGCATTAGCGAGGTTCCCAAAACTCCCATGATCATTGTTATTTAGGAGGCATTTTCACATTGTGGAAAATGGAAAAGGTTTGAAGTGGACCTTGAGTGGTGTGTGCAGGAGTTGCTCTTTGTAGTCAGGAAGAAGGGAGGGAGACCTGAATTCTGGTATCAAAAGATATTTGCTTCCGGAACACACACACACACACACACACACACACACACACACACACACACACACTCTGATCTGGGGTACCTGTGCTCACTTTTGAGAGGCTTCCTTGAAATAAAAACTTCTAGAACAGAAGAGCCTTGGCTGTTGGGAATGTTTTAAGCAACTTGTGCTGATTTTTGAATATTCAATATTTAAATAACAATTCTAGCTTTGGCCTTGCTCAGCACCACTAACCTCAGCTACATATGTTGTCTTCAATGTATCTGGTTTCCTCCAATATATAGTGAGCTCCTTTAAAAAATGGAGCTGAGGAAGAAAGGCTCAAGGAAACAAAGGTTCCTGCAACATGCAAAAGGCTGTTTTAAGAGTAAATTAAGTTCATGAATGCTTTTGGTGCTCACTGGTACAATCCCTTTCAGTCCCTCCTTCTCTCATGATTTTCTTTCTTTCTTTCTTTCTTTCTTTCTTTCTTTCTTTCTTTCTTTCTTTCTTTCTTTCTTTCTTTTTTCTTTCTTTCTTCTTTCTTTCTTT
>NW_004524595.1:2473602-2494712 GCF_000260255.1 Octodon degus | reverse complement strand
TTTTTTTTTTTTTTGTATTTTAGGGAAGGGTCTACAGGGTGTGTCAGGGTCTTACTACTAGATCGGACTTGTAGTGATCTGCCTGTTTACAGCCTCCCAAGAGCTGGGATTATAGGTGCATGTCACCACACCCAGTCTCAATTGCCGTCTCAGCCTGCCCTGGGGGTGGGGCCAGCAAGGGAGGCCTGGGGATTGAACCCCCAGCCCCTGAGCCTGCTTGCAGGTGTTTTAATCCACTGAGCTATTTGACCAGCCCTCACTCATGAATTTCAATGAACATAAAGTCTACTATCTGGAGAAAAGAGAATTTCTACCTTTCTTGGCAAATATCTCATTCTAGGTTCTCATGGATCCTTGGAAACCTTCACTCATGAATGAATCTTACTCTCTTACTGAATTCATCAAAACAGCAATTCATCCTAAACTAAAAAGCATCAAGTACTGAAAAATTAGATGCTAGGTTTCTTAACATGTCTTTCTTCTTTTGTTGCAATTTACTTCTAATAGAATTCCTTTTGCAACAACTAAAAAAAAAAAAAAAAAAAAAAAAAAAACCCACAACCTTTCTAAACAATTATAATGCAGACTTTTGGGACTTTAGGGAGACAGACAAAAACAAAGGTAATGGTGTGGAGAGACATTTGAAAAGAGAAAGCTTTATGTGCAAGGCAACTAAATTTACATTTAGCAACTCTGATCTGTTTGAGACTCAGGTTTGGGGCTTGCCACCTTGCAGTCATAAGAAGATCAAGCAATAGCTTCAGTCTCTACTTCCTGGACCAGAGTTCCCTCTGTGTTATGGGTGTCATGGAAGCTCTTGCACTGGGTCTCAACCCAGGTGGACAGTAGAAGTGGTGACAGTAGAAATGGCCAGAATCTCCTGGCTCTCCCATGACCTCTCCTCCTGGGAAGGAGCACTAGGCCCAGAAGATATGGAGAGGCTGCCAGGGAAGCAGGGGGTGGGAAGCAGACTTGCTCACTTTGCCTCCTACACAGCCAGAGGCAAAAAGACTGGGGCTTCTTTAATTCAGTCCTTCTGCTCTGGCAAGAACAAAATGTTCCTAGTAATGACACTGTGAAAGCCCCTTAAGAGTTCCTGGTGAAAAGTGGTTGCTGTTTTAAAACATAAAAATATCAGTTGAGGGAATCAATCAATGAATAATCAATATTTATTTAGCATCCACAATATATTTAGCAGCAGACCAGTTGCAATATGTGCAGAACTAAACACAAAAATATGCCCCTAGCCAGAAGGGAATGTTTCCTCAACACTTATGAATAGTCTTAGAATGCTGAAGAACCTGAGTTCAGATCTCAGTTCTAATGCTTTAGAGAATTGCTTAATTGTCCCTGACCTTAATTTTATTTCCCATAAAAAGATGCTAACATTTATTTTGCAGAGTTTTACAAGTATTTAACATGTACAACATTTGTAACATGTTTAGGGTATAGTAAAATTTCAGTAACTAGTGGAAATAACAATATCATCAGGAAATCAGAAACACGTAATAGGTAAACAAAGATAGCACTGGCTGTAGACAAAATATAGAAAGAAAGAGTAAGTTCCCAGCAACTTCCATGGGGCTAGGAAGATAGCTCAGCAGTCTAAGCACCTGTGTGGCAAGTGTAAGGTCCAGAGCTCGATCCCTGTTACCGCAGGCCCTGCCAGCCCTGGAACCTCAGGCACACCTTGCCGCCCTATACTGGTTGATACACTGTGTCATCTTGAGAGGTTTAGAAGTTTAATTAAGTGACTCAGCAAAGAGCCAGGATTTTTAGTTTGTGAACATCCTCATTCTGTACAAGAGAAGGGCATGAGCATGGTGTGAATTCTACACTCCCAGCCCCAGGGTAGTATAAAAAGAGGGGAGAGAGGCTGGCTAGAAGCCGTAGCTGCTGCCCTTCCCTTTGCTCTTTGCTGTTTTCTGCTGCTGTGAACTGCTGTTCTCTGCCATGTGCCACTCTGCCTGGTAGTCAGCTGAGTATAGACTGAAACCTCCACAAACTGAGCTAAATAAACCTTTCCTTCCTTAAATTTGGGAGTTGAGTATTTGTCTCAGCAATAAGTGAAAAGTAACTGAAACATGCCCCAAAACTGTGTGTGGTGATACACACCTGTAATCCCAGAGCTGGGGAGGCTGAGACAGGAGGATCACTATGAGTCTGAACTGCATAGTGA
This sequence comes from Octodon degus, assembly GCF_000260255.1. Classification (NCBI taxonomy): domain Eukaryota; kingdom Metazoa; phylum Chordata; class Mammalia; order Rodentia; family Octodontidae; genus Octodon; species Octodon degus. The sequence continues at coordinate 2,492,533 of NW_004524595.1, read as the reverse complement.
GACCCGGTAACAACAACAAAAAATAAATCAAAGAAAATAAGCTTATGCTTTCTTTTTTAAAAAATAATAGTACCAGACAGTCTCTGAGCAGGAAGGACCCAGGGTGCTACATTTTGGCTGATACAGTTTTCAGAGTAGAGAAAAGAGCAGAGTGGGTTAAATCCTACTGGAACGGCTTTGTGAGGGCAGTAATTCAGGAATCTGGGGCCCAGAGCACAAGCTTCACTTGTCCAGCTATGGCTAAGCCATGCAAGTCAGACTCACGATAAGCAGGCTTGGAATTTTTCTACCACTTCATTTCTTTTTTTATTATTAATTTTAATGAGAAAAAAATAGCAATGAGACAGTTTCAAAACAGATTAGTAAGACAGTTACAATAATTAATACATTGCATATTGTTGTCTTCGTAGTAGTTATTCAGAGGACAAGATGCAGACGTGATGTCTTGTCTAAACAATATTAGTACAAATCTTTCTTCTCATTGAACTAAGAGCATTTCTTCTGAACCTTTCCACTTAAAACACCTCTGTACCTAGACTATATACTAGTGCCCTACTTACCAGTCCCCTTGCCCTAACTTGATTTTTGGTTCTTTTGTCTTCCCACTCAGATATAGGTATTTTTGTTTAAAAATCAGCTTTATTGAGATGTTGTTTGTAAGCAATGGCATTTATTTAAAGTCCATGTGACGTGCTGATTTAGAATAGTTATTATATCAGGCAGTCACAATACATTCAAAATGTAGAACAGTTTTATTTTCTAGCCCTCATTCTCCCTCCATAGAAGTTCTTTCATCCTTTTGCAGTTAATCCTAACCTCTGGTCAACCACATGCTTTCTGTCATTAAGGATTAGAAGAACAGATTAGTTTACATTTCCTGGAATTATGTGTAAATAAAAGCACTATCATGTGACTTCTTTCTCTCACCATGATGATTTGAAATCCATTCATGTTGTTGTATGTTTCAGTAACTCATTTCTTTTTATTTTGGGGTAGTGCTTCATAGTACAGATAAATCACAATTTCTCTATCAATCACCTATAGATAGACAGTAGGACAATTCCAGCTTTGTTCTACTATTAATAAAGCTACTATAAATACGCATGACAAATTTTGTGTGGACATACTTTCATTCTCTTGGGTAAAGATCAGGGTGGAATGACTGGTTCTATGATAGGCACATGACTATTATTGAAAGAAACATCAAAACTATTTTTCCAAAGAGTGGTTACATCATCTTATATCCCAATCATCAGTCTAAGAAGGTTCTAGTTCTCTATATCTTTGACAACATTTGGCATGACCAGTCTTCTTAATTTCAGCATCTTTTTCTGCTTTTCTATGCCCGATGGTCATGTTTAGAACTCCTTTTATGTGATGTCTATGAAAATTTCTTGCATATTTCTCAGTTGGGTGGGCACAAGTAACTTGTTGTATATAACAAACATTTTCTTCTCTTTTGTGGCTTGTTTTTTTGTTTGTTGTGGTTTGGTTTGTTTTTTTAATGGAATTCTTTAAAGTACAAGAATTTTTAAATATTGATACAATTCTTGCTAATCAATATTTTCTTTCATAGTTTATGATTTTTGAGCTTAGGAACCTCTGCTTCTTAACTTGTTAAATTTATTTATTTATTTATTTATTTATTTATTTATTTTGGCAGAACCGGGGATTGAACTCAGGCCCTTGTGCTTGCCAGGGTAGCACTTATTCCACTGAGCCATCTCCCTGGTGTTAATTTTTTTTTGAAGAAATTTTCTTCTAGAAATTTTGAGGCTTAGATTTTACATTTAGGTCTAAGTTAATTTCTTAGGCAGGTAAATCTCTGTTTCTGAAAGCCATTTCACAGGCTAACAACTCCTATCTTCTTCCTCCAGTGCATATCTTTTCTTCATACCCCAGTCCCCCATGTCCATATGCAGATCCATTTGCAGGCTTTTAACCTCCTGAAAACTCAACATCTCCAAACTGAACTTTGCACTTCCTTCTCCATGCCTGTGGCCCCTTTATTTTTGCTTCCTTTAGTGAATGGCTTCATCCACCTAATTGGTCAAGCAAAGAGTACTTTCCCCTCACTCTCACACATATGCATTGCTAATCCTATCCTTTACACTTCTCTCTGTTTCTCACTCTCTAGTCAAAATCATCCTCCCCTAACTCAGCCCAGGTCTAAGGTCTCCATACCAACTCCTGTTCTACTGCCAGCTTTCTCAATGTCCTATTTCTTAAAACTACTTCAGCTGTGTCTGGCTCTGAAGATAAAAATTATGATCCTAAATGTTCATATTCACGCCTCTGTGTTTCTTTGTCCCTAGCCTTCTTTCCAAGCAGTCTTTTTTAAAAGCCAGGTGCATATTTTCCTTGATTTCTTTAAAAAAAAACCTCAAACAACAACAACAACAACAACAAACCCATCCCACCTCTTGCACATCTTAGCCTTCATGTGCCCCTCCCACTTCTAGAAAAAGACTTGACCTGTGTCCTACTTGTCTCGCTCATCTTTAAATGCCACTTCCCTGGGGAAGTCTGTACTGAACTTCTGGCCTGGGTCAGGTCCCCTCTTATAAAAGCACATGGAATTTAGTGTCTTCCATCCAGTACCACTACATTAATTGCATTATTATACATGTAATTATAATGCAACATTCATTTCCTTCTTTAGAATGTAAACTTCATAAAGACAATGACTAATTCCGCTTATCACCAGCTCTATTTTCACCATAACACATTTCTCTGTGCATACAGAAAAATTCTTATTGAAATAAGTACTTAGCAAATGACCAAATAAATGAGTGAAGACTGAAAGAAGGGCAATCTTGGATGATATGGGAATGAAGGCAGTGGGTCATGCCATAAGCTCTGGCCATGACCGGGGAGTCAGGCTGGAATTGTGAGGCTGTGGAAAAGACCTTTGTTGGTTTTCCTCTTGCGTTAGGATTTGATAGATGTTTTTCTTTCTCCAATCATGGAAGCACACTATGTATTATAACAAGTCTTCTGGGTCTTATATTTGCTCTAAAACCAACCTGTAACCAGCTTTTGCAACACATGGCAAAATAGCTTCAGCACAAAAGATGCAGATGTGACTTTGAATTCGCTGAACACAGCAGCTCCTGATTAAAAAGCAATTAAATGCAGGAATCAAAAGGCACAGGCGAGAGGGGAAAGTTCAATTAGAGGAGAATATTTCCATAAGCCAATTGGAAGAGATTTTTTTTTCTCAGTTTTACACCAGAGCTTTTGGAATCCTATTCACACAGCTGCGAAAGGCCAGTTCAAGCCTGACTTATAAGATTGGAGAGACCGGGCTCCTTGATTTAAGTGAAGGCTCAGGCAGTGAGAAAGTTGAGCCTGGGGCCAGCCTCAGCCAGAGCTCTGGCATAGCAGGCGAATGCATGCAAACTCAGTCATTTCCATATGGCCTCAGTTTATCCAATTATATATCAGCCCTCCTGTGAGTGGCATATTATTCAATTCCCCTATGCACAGAACACAGCTCTACTAATGCACAGCTAGGGAGTTTTTGATGTGCAGAACAGATTCTGGCTCCAGTTCCCACATATGTCTCAGGATGGAGGGTTGGGCAAGGCATATCTCTCTTGCTCACATTTCTAATGAAAGCCTGTGATAGTTCTGCTCTCTGTTCTCACAAATGGCTAATATTGTATTCTCCCTCCTTCCCTAAATTAATGGGGCCCACTTGCATGGGGTGGTGGAGGAGCTGTTCGATACAGAACATACAGAAAACATAGTGCCATCTCATTGATACCCTTCTTCTTGCATATATGACATGTGACCTGACAGGGCCACAATGAATGTCCCTATGGAGGTGGAAGGTTCTCTTGACATCTCTTTTGGAGAGATCATATCACATAGTGCAGGGGCATTGGGCTCCTGAGCAAGATCCTTTGGGCTCAGATTCCAGCTCTGTTCATTACTAGTTAGGTGACTAAGCTCAATGTCTTAACCTATCAAATGTGGATAATAATATGTGACCCCGCAGGGCTATTGTGAAGAGCAAATGGGCAAAACTAGTTAAAAGGCATTCAGAACAATGCCCAGCAGATATGATAAGTGCTGAAATGGGTAGCTATTGTAATCTGAATGTAGCAAGCTTATCTAGCAGAGAATATGCTTGTTTTCTGCTTCTGGCCAGGGGTCTTCTCGTAGGCTTGCCTGGCACAGATGTGTTAAGATGCTCTTTCTCATCATCAGTGTCAGCTCCCGAATCAGCCTGACATTACCTTTAAGTTCTTAATTTGCTAGTACTGCTCAGTCACAGACTTAGTGAATACCTCTTTCTGTGATTAGTGCTACTGTTTTATAGTGTGTAGACACCAAAATGAAAGCACAGTGTGTCAGCTAATGAGTTGAGGCTTGAGTGGGAGAAATGGACAGGCTGGTGCCTTTATATAAGCCTGGGGCTGTTACTTACAAAGGGCCTTAGGGGACCAGAGAAGAAGGATGCTTGAGGGCAGGGTGTTCAGGCTAATTCTTGTGAGAGGGTACCACTCTTACCCTGCAGATGGCTGTCCATCTCAGGGCTTCAGCATCTTCCTTATACCACTGATATTTTATTTCTTTTGTGTATCTAATGGATTATGATATCTTGAACACATAATTAAAATAGAACCAATAGATTTAACCAGCGTTTACTGAGACACCGTGCTAAGAGCTTTCAAACACATTAAATCATTTAACCAATTCTCTATGAGGACGTCCAGATTTCTTCAGAAACCAGGATGCCAGAGAGAACAATTTTTTGATGGATGGAATCCATTACCAGTTTAGGCCATGAGCCCAGGTGATTGAAAAATGAATAAATCAGGCGATTGTCCTGGTGTTGCAGCTCTCTCCAATTTTTAAACCTTCTGCTACTAATGGAGATATTATCTGACTCTCTTGATGACAAAAGAATTAGCTCATTGAGCACCACACAATCATCAGGACTGCAGCTTTGCTTTTTCACCAGTTCCAGAACATTGTTTGATTTTTAAACTAAGAGCCTGGCTGATGTCTTTTGCTTCTTTGTGTATGCTTGCTTTCTTTCTTTTTCTTTCTTTCTTTCTTTCTTTCTTTCTTTCTTTCTTTCTTTCTTTCTTTCTTTCTTTCTTCTTTCTTCTTTTTACCTCCAATGATTTCAGTTGTATCATCTGTACTAAAACTTGCATTGTGTGTATATGTGTGTGTGTGTGTGAGAGAGAGAGGGAGAGAGAAAGAGAGAGAGAGAGAGAGATATGATTTGTGAGAAAGAGAATCTTTTCTCCTTTATGTCTCTTCCTTCATCTGCCTTTATCGCACTCCAAGGTCACCAAGTCAAACTTAGCTTGTCAATCAAATCCCCACATCCAAGCTCTTAGAAGGTCTCACCTAGTTCAAGCCCTCCCTAGAGATGGAGGCAGACGATGGTGATGGGTGGCAGGGTTCCCCTCTCCCCTCTGTGAGTCCAGCATCAGGGAGTGAGTCAGAATAGCCATGAGGCCGTCTCTGGCACTAACCCCAGACCCATTTTAAATAACGCATCTAAATGTTAATGCACACTTAAGACAACAGTGCAGCTCATACTCTTCCCAAATTGATTCATTTTGCAGTGAGTCTGATGCAATTTACTCGGTATAAAAATGTCTCTAGCAATTAGGGGAACAAAGGGGCAACGCTGGCAGGCTGCAGGGATGACAAACAAAGCAAGATGACGTGAAAGCTGGGGCCAGAATTAAATTTCTTTTTGAATCAGACATTTTTGGGAATGTCAATAGCAAACAAGAAAGGCCTCCTCTGTATGCAAGAGAAACTTGAGGAGTCTCCCTTGGGAACAGACGATGCAAACAGTCTACGGAATGGCTTTTATGAAATGCGCTGGTGGCCACTCTGATTCCTGTGGGGGCCCACTTTAGGGTGGCCGGGTTCAAGTGCTGGGAGGTTGCTACCAAGAGAGTGAGCCATGCTTATGCTTCATCAGTGGTGGAGGAGATTTTAGATTATTGTGGAGCAGTCTCCAGGCTCCTTTGAGGATAAGATCACACCTGGAGAATAGATCTTTAGAAAATATATTGTGGAAGACACTGATATAATTTAGTCTGGAAAAAAGTTAAGAGAGCTGAAAACTGTCCTCAACAGGATGAGAAACTGCTTTTTGAGGAGAAATAAGCTCATTCTATGTAATTTAGAATACAAACAAAGGATAAGATGGTAAAATAGAAGAAAGAATTATCATACATATCAAACACTGAAATTACTCTAGGTGCTTTACATATATTATTAAAGTACTACTTCAAAAAGAAACTAGAGTATGAAATACAATCATTTGTCCTAGTACCAAGAACATAGTAAGTATACCACATGCATTAGTAGTCACTGTTAAAGAATGTCCTTAGAAAGATTCTACAGAGCAAGTCCCACTATTCACATTTTAGGGTTGAATACTGGAGGTTTAGTAACTTTTTAGAGACACTGAAGAACAAAGTTATAAAGCTAAGATTATCAAACTCCAGAGCTAAAGCTGAATGACAATGAGGTGATCTGTTTTGTAACACGGTGAGCATGCTAGTGGTTAGAGCAAGGCAAGGCAAACCTGGCTGGACTTTGGGGGAAGATTCTTACACTGGTGTGGAGTGAAGGTAAACAGGCTCAATCCAATGCCTTTTAAGATTTTTTTTTTTTGTTCCTTGTTCTTTTGCTTGAATTTTTTTTCAAGTTCTACTAGTTGGACTATGCCTTTGACCCATAAACAGTCATGTGCGAATTGCAACTGGAGAAGGAGCTGAAGAATTCAAAGATGCAAGGACCACAGACAGCTGGCATAGGGGCTTTATTTTAATCTAAATCCTGGCACTGCCAGTCACTGAATTTCCTGGCTTACATTCTGCAAATAATGAACTTGCTGCCACCAGCTGTTCAAAACTCAGGGACCATCCTTAAGCTAGACAAGGTGGCAGAGTGTTAATCAAGGAAACTGACAGACGAGCAAAGCTTGTCTGGCATGGAAATAGTCTAGATACATTGGGAGGATGACCCCATGTGCACTAGGAGACTCCCCAAGGAAGGTGACCATGCTACTGAGAGGAAGGCTAGAAAACTCCAGACAGCAGGGCAACAGCAACATCTGCAGGTAAACACCCAATAGAATACTGATCAGAATTTTATGCAGGCAGGGAGGAACTTCAGTCCTGAGAGACAAAAACAAAATAATGGAGGAAATCTCCAAGCAACGGCTGGAGAGAAAGCAATTGGAATTCATCCTAGCTTGGCTGAAAAGATGAACCACTCCACAGGAGTCATTGTGGTTAAGTGGTGATGTAAAGACCAGTAAGCTAAGAAAAAGGAGAAACTGGGGAGAAATACCAAAGAGAAGTCTTATGTGGAAGAGGAGGAAATATACAGGAAGTAAGCCAGAAAATTAGAGGAATTACAAGCAGCATGCAAAGGGCTATCACGCAGAATCACAATGATCTTACTTGCTGCGTCTGCTTGTCAGTGTGGAATGGTCGGGGTGACAAGTAAAGGTGACACTGGCTGATGAAAGTCATTCTGTCTGATCTAGAAGAAACTGAGCTGTTACACAGGATAGAAGTGCAACTGTGGGCAAGAGATTTCTCTGTAGTTTTAAAAATAATGTCTCTAGGTTCCACAGTGTTTCTAGTCCAATTAAATTAGAAGTTTTTTTCATTTAATAAGCATTTTCTGAAAACATACTGAAGAGAAGATAATGATGCTTATCCTTTTGGTCCCAGCTAGGATGGGTACCCGCTGAATGGTTGGCAGCAGAGGATTCATAGCCTGCAATATTTACTGTGAACTATCTCTTCAGGCCTTGATTTGGGGACTTCTGAAAGCCCAGGAAGAGTCACTGAAGTTAATCTCAAGGACTCTAGAGAATGTTTGACAGAATTAACAATACAATGTAGAACGGCAATCTGGTTCGGGATTCTCTTTCTCTCTCATACTGCTCCCAGGGAAATAAACTTTGAGTCAAGAAATGGGGCCATTGAGGAAGCAGCACAACCTGTCATGATTTTCCTGGGCTTCTATTATTCAGGGGCAGGAAGGGCCCTGGGTCCTTAGGAGCCTTCATCTTTTGGGGCATGCTCTCAAGAAAAATCCGAGGACACTGCCATTGAGTCTCTTACCTTGGGCCCATCCTGGTCTCAGGGAAAGGCTGTGGCCTTCCTGCATGCCTTCCCTTTCTTAACTGTCAGGGACTTATGTACTGACAGAGGAACAATTAGTAGTTATTTGGAAGCAGTGGGACAATCCATTCACTGAGCTTTGTGATGCAAGGTGCTCTTTAGAGTAGACATCGTACCACATCTGCATGTAGACTTTGTGAACCCTTCTAAATTTGAAATCCCAGGGATGCTATAGCTCTTCAAAAAGGCTCTGAGCCATAAGCGGATGCATTTCTGCAAAAGTGAACAGTTTAGCTAGGCATATCCATATGCTACCATGAACAAGACCGAAAGGAGAAAGAAAATTTAGAATGAGAAGAGGCATTAAGAAAAATGGAGGTTCACTTTAAAGCTAGGAGAAAATGGTAAGCAGACCTGAGCATGAGCCGGGAGGACTTTTCCATGACAGTACCCCTAGTCTCATGCAGCCATGGGGTTTCAAATTTAGAAGGAGTCACAAAATATACACGCAGATGCGGTACCATGTCTATTCTTAAGAGCATCTTGCATCACGAAGCTCAGTGAATGAGCTCTCCCACTGCTTCCAAATAACTGCTGATTTTTCCTCTGTCAGTAAGTAAGAGACTAAGGCAGGGGCACTGGATTCAAGTGGAACTCGAGGAAGCAAGAGAGCTGAGACCTGGTTCCCTGTGGCCTGACTTCTATGACCTTCAGTAGTGCTGAGAATAATTCCTGATGGCCTCTGTTGCCAGGACTGTCTGCCCCTCAGAATGGGCTTCTTCTGTAGGACAAGACCTTAGAAATTTTCCCTTTATTTTGAAAAGGCAAGAAGAAAGATTATATTCACATCCCAGAAAATACCAACTTGGGTATTTATGAAGAATAAGTGACAGCTAATAAAAATAATTGATTCTTAGTTTTCACTCAGTAGTGGGAAACTGGCTGGAAGCAGCTATGGCATTAGACCACCTAGGTTCAAGTTCAGGCTTTGTACTAGCACTGTGGCTCTGGGCAGAGTACTGAAGCCCACCGAGCCTCAGCTTTCCCACTGAAAGAGATGTAAAGGGCATCTTCCTCACTGAGTGCCTCTTATAATCAGGCCAGTACTAGAGAATGAATGCCTGCTCCCCATTATCTTTGTGCAAATGAAGGGGAAGATAGGAGGAAGGGAACTCCTCAGATGCTAGGTCCTGGGTGTCCCCTCACCAGTGGCTTCCTTCTCTGCCTACCTTCATGTGCTGGCATTAGAAGCCAACAGGGAAAGTATACTGATGTCCTGGAGACTGTCAGAAGAACTAGGCCAGGAATGGGATTGTGATTATCCCAGGGCCATGTGGTCTCACTGGCCCCCAACATTACACAAGAAACTCTGAAAGGGCTTTGCAGAGGAAAAACCGTCATACTCTGCTAAAGGATGCATAAGTCTCTGTGGTGAGAAAGGGAATAAACACATTCCATGAGAAACAACCCATGTTAGCTACTCTTCCTGCAAAAGTAGTGGAATAGGAAATTTCTAGAAACTGGGCTATCTGCAACTAAAAAGTAGACTAGCTGCATTGTGAAACCTCTTGTGTTGTGGTAAAACATGGTTGAATCATCTATGGGAACTTGGACTCCTCACATTGGGAGGAAGATGCTACCAGAGAAGAGAAGATGAAGAAAGTGCCTGGATCTAATAGAAGTCTCCTGAGCTTGGGCTAAATATATAGCTCAGCAGCATAAGGTCCTGAGTTTGATCCCGAGCACTGCTAAAAAGAAAAAAATCTTCTGGGCTTTTGTTGTAGGACATCTGGTCCAAGCAGAGCTGGTGAGTACCAAAGAAGAGATTTTGCTGTTTAGGGACTGTCTCTGTAATATGGAGTGAGTTTTGTTTTCACACAAGTCAGCATATACCCATGAAAAGAACTCTTGAGGGACTGTACAGGGGACAATGTGGGACAGCAATGGTTTCTAAGTGTCAAACTCAAAGAATTTCACAGCTGCAGTTCATCACCCCCTTTCTTGCCCATCTGACCTTCACACAGGTGTGTTCTATCCATGGGATAGCCTCTTGCTGTCACCCGATCAAATTTGTTCCTTCCGAGCCAGCTCAAGTTCTCCTTGGGCCACCTTTCCTGAAGGCCACCAGCACTGCCATGACATTCATGTACAACCTTCATTACAGCCCTCTCCTCAGAGCATCCTAACGTTTGTTGTTCCATTCTGAACCTCACAGAGAGCTCTTGGAGAGCAGAATGAGCCGCCATTGCCAGCACTGCCTTAAGCAAGGCTCACAAATGTATGTGGACAAAACATATAAATGAAGGAATTAATGAGTGAATTTCTTGACACTAGCAGGCTATTATCTAATTTCCTCTATTTGAATACACACACACACACACACACACACACACACACACACGCACACACTGAGAAATAGCTTCAAGAAATGCTTCTGAGTTGAGAATTACTTCTAGCTATTTGAATTCTTTTTGTATACAACATATAGTTATCATTATGGGATTTGCCAAGATGCCATGCTGACAGGGAAAGGGGGGCTATGAGTATTCACAATTCTCTTATCCTCCTGGTGTTCAATCCATCAAATATCCAGGGAAGAGTAAGGAGACAAAAGCATCCAGCTCAAATGAGCTCCACTACAAGCCTTCAGCCATCAAACCCTGAAGGTCAAAACTGGCAGAAGCTGATGGTCTTTTCATTTATTTATATTTTTTTAATGCACATCAATGAAAGCAATCATGAGTAAAACCTTCTCAGGAAAGGAATTGTTCTTTGTACTTAGCAGCAACCTTCACACATTGAGGTACATCTTGACGGCTACCTCCTGAACCTCAGAGAGGATTATACATCTCTCCCTGGATGTGGGTGGAGGGCAAAGGTGGAAGTCATCATTCCATTGCTTAGAGAAGACTTCCGTGGTTTCAGGCTGGGCTTTAAGTCTTATACCCAGAGGGTAGTTTCAAGAAGAAATACATTAGAAAACTACTTTAAATGGATCCAGTCACCTACTACAGAAAACCTACTATGTGCCAGGCACTGTGCCAGCTACTGTAAGGAATAAAATGATGCACAAACCCTTCAGGCTGTAGCCTAGAATTAAATGACCACAGACCAGATGGGTCTTTTTGAGAAGAACTTTTGCTGATGGATGATGAGAAGAGCTATCAGTTCCTCATAGCCAGGAATGATGCCAGGGTTTAACAGTAGTTTCCTCCCAGGGAAACTATTATCTGAGCAAAGAAAAAGACCTCAGAAGATCTGTATTGTTATAGACAGGTCACTGAATTTCTCTAAGATTGTGTTTATTCACTATAACATGAGGAGCATAACGTGTAGGACAAGTTCTAGTGCAGAGGAAGTACACTGGTGGATACTGACATACCCGGCAAACTGAACATGAACTCCATAGGTAGCTGCCAAGAATATTAACAGCATAGTACCTGTGGCCTGAGAACAAAGACAAGATGTGTGCTTCTGCTGTGCACCTAGATGCGAGTCACCATGTGGCGTTTTGAAGTATGAAGCATGAAGCGGATGAATGGATGGATGGACGGGTGGATGGAGACTTCCTCTGACTGTAGAAGGTCTGACTGCACTTTAGTCTGTGCTGTATTTTTTCTTATTCTCCTTTGGCTTTGAAAGTCCTTCAGCAGTTAGGACTATAGAGGCATTGTGAGGATATCCATGAATGAAGGCCAATCACATACAGCCTTGGATATTTCCCAGCTCACCCAGCTTGGGGGATGCAGAAGCAGGATTAGGTCAAGGTTAGACAGCCTTGTCACTGGCCTGTTTCGCCCTGAGTGGAGAAAATAACCATCCTACGCATCATCTCATTCTATGTCTCCAGGTTTCTTTTCACTTTTTTCTTTCTTTCTTTCTTTCTTTCTTTCTTTCTTTCTTTCTTTCTTTCTTTCTTTCTTTCTTTCTTTCTTTCTTTCTTCCTTCCTTCCTTCCTTCCTTCCTTCCTTCCTTCCTTCCTTCCTGGCACAGGGTCTTGCTATGTAGCTTGGACTACACAGTGATTCTCCTGTCTCAGACTCCCAGCATTGGGATTACAGGCCTGATCCACCACACCTGGTTTCAGTGGCTGGCACTGCAGGTGGTACAAGGAATTGAACCTGGATCTTTGTGCTTACCCTGTAGGCACTTAGACTGCTGAGCTGTCTCTCCAGCCCCTTCACTTTTATCTTTACTGCTTGGTCAATTGTAATATAAAGCTATCAGCTTATGTGATCAACTAGCTGCAACTGAGTGTTAGCCATGATTTTTCATTTTTGATGCATGCTAGAATCCCTATGGAGCTTTCTAAAAATGCATATGCTCATGCCCCATGCTAAGATGAGTAAAATCAGAGTGGCTCAGGATGGGACTCACTCATGTGAATTTTTAAAAACATGTGGCTCTGATCTGTACCACCAAAGCTTGAAAACTTTAGTGTTAATGACTGACGTTCTGGTTATTTAATAGAGCCCCAGCATGTCATTTAACCACTCAATATGGAGAAAGATACCGTAAATCAGGGCACAGAAAATGGGGATGGTACTTTGAGATTCTGGTTAGTGAATGCAAGTGGTTATTCCAAGGAGGAAGGACATGAACGCCCTAACCTTGGCCCTCATGTCTATTTTTTCACAACCCTGGGTAACCTAGGGGAAGGGCAATCCTGTACTCTATGGAGGGACAGTCAGGGAGATGTGAGGAACTCTTTAGCACCTGATGCTAATTTTTTTTTTTTTTTTTTTTTTTTTTTTACAGGGTTTATAGGATCTCACTACACAGGTAGGACTCGTAGTGACCCTCCTGCGTTCAGCCTCCCAAGTGCTGGGATTACAGGTGCTCACCACCATACCCAGTCTCAATCGCCTTCTCAGAGTGTCCTGGGGGTGGGGCCGGCAGGGCTTGCTGGGGATTGAGCTCGGGTCACTGAGCTCTGCCTTTAGTTCACTGAGCTATCTGGCCGGCCTGATGTTAACCAATTTATTTCTCATAATGTGCCCAGTGAATACCACAATTATTGTCATTTTATAAATAAGAAAGCAGAGGCTCACACAGATTCGGCGACTAGCCCAAGGTCACGTCATGTGTGGGGCATTACCTCCAAAGACAGGCAGGCCCTGAATGTCATGATCACATGTGCTCCCAGAATTCTGAGCTGCACAATTATTTTTGTGCTAAGAAATCTGGAAAAGAAGCCCCTGACAGGCTTGCATGTGAGTTTTAAGGCTTTTAAAAATTATCTTTAAAGCCTTTGAATGGCTCTTTCTTTTTAGTGTAAATCATCTGACATTAAAGCCCTTATTGTATATTTATTAATGTGTTATTCAGAGCAAGGGGAAAAAGGGAGAAGCTGACTCTATGAATGACTTTGAAAGTGAGAAAAAGCTGGGCTTGAGATTAAATTATCGTGACATTGTGACTCGAGGGCATCAATTTCAATAAATGATCACCTTTTCTATTCCTGATGCTGTTTATCATGCAAAGAGGATTGGAGAACTTTTTTTTTTAAATTTATTTATGTGTGTGTGTGTGTGTGTCCAGCTCAGCCCACCAGGGGGCGGGACTGGCTGGCATGTGGTGGTGCTGGGGGATCGAACCGTGGTCCCCGTGCTTTGCCAAGCTTGTTCCAAGTAGGTGTTTTAGACCACTGAGCCATCTCGCCAGCCCCCTGGAGGAGAACTTTTGAGGAATGCTAAGTGTATGGGCTCTGATTTTCCTGTATGGCCCAACTCACAACATTGCCCTGAGAGGTCTGAAGTTAACCCAGTACAACTTGGGAAGAAACCAGTTATCTCTCCAGAGGCAAATGTCTGTGGCATCTTTTCACCATATCCTTGCTTATTTCACTCAGGCTGGCTGTTGACAAAAATAGCCAGAGTTTTACACATTAGGGTAGAAGTCCCTATGGATGAATAGTGAGTTACTGACCCATTTTAAAAGGATTTTGGTGTGAGAGGCTATGCTGGGGGTCAAACCTAGGACCTTGTGCCTTCTAGCCAAACACCATCATTGAGCTGCATGCCTAGCCCAGTAACTGCCCATTGAAAAATTAGGACCAAAAGGCAGAGAAGTAGAGAGAATTGTTTCATGCTGCCCAGTTATAGGTGGCATCTTGACACAGAGTCACTGGCACAGCAGGGACAGAGAGCTATAGAGTATAGCTGCAATCTCCACTTGAGAAAATGAGATATTGAAGGGCTGCAACTGTTCATAACAATGAACCCTCACCTCCTGACATCCACAGAGCAAATTCTCTTTGGGGCACACTTGGCATGCTCCTATTAACACCGTTGCTGTTTTCTTTAATGGATGGCATTCTTATTTAAGATTGTATTTTGAGACTTTCAGGAAGATAGTAGAGTGGTGAGCAGCAGAGAAAAATCCTCTCTGAGACTTGGTGTCCGAACACAGGAATATAGCAACTCAAGAAAGAGAAGAAGGAATGAAGTGGGTCCGTCAGACCCAGAAAGGATCTGAAAAGACAACTGAAGCCCACAGAGAGAATGAAGAGACAAACCTCAATGAAAAAGAAGGAGGAGGAAGAGGTAGAGAAGAAGAAGAAAAAGGAGGAGAAACAGGAGAAGCAGGAAGAGAAGGAGGAGGAGGAAGAGGAGGAAGAGGAGGAAGAGGAGGAAGAGGAGGAGGAGGAGGAGGAGGAGGAGGAGGATGCAGGCAGCACTTTCTCCCTGAGACTAGACTCACTGCATGGGAAGGTCAGCTTAAAACTTTAGATGCATAGTGACAGCTGGCAACTCCAGAGGCCTCTGACCCCAGAGGCTTCCACAAAGAAGTGTATCAGTAGAGCAGAGCACAGTGGACACAGTGGACTGCAGTAGATTGCAGTGGCTGGTGTGTTGTCCAGCCTGACCTCCCCCAAAAGGAGATTGGCCAGGGGCCATCTTGGAGAAAGGCCAACTGAATTTTGGACTCAGTGCAGCTGCCAGTTCCATCTGGTGCCTTCCAGCCAAGATCAAGCCTGCAGCAGGTTTAGGGACTGCAACAGACTGGGTGGGTCTGGTTTGAGCCTGAAGGTCTTGAGGTCAGCTTGATCTTCAGTGGAAATATGGTGTAGGCTTGCTGGGATCAACATGGATCTCCACTGTATCTGCTCATGTTGCCTGCTAATGGTAACAGAGAAACATCTGGAAGTGGATGTTTTTTCTTTTTTCTTTTTTTTGTTCTTTCTAATCTTTTTTTTTTTTTTTGCGGGGGGGTGGTGGTTGGGTTTTCTTCACTGTTCTTGTTTTTGTATGAGTGGGAATACAGTTTCTAATTGCTATTCTGCTTTGTTCTTATTTTTATTTCTTCTTTCTCTTTCCCTCCTATCTTCTGCATTACTTTTCCAAAGTTTGCATGATCTTTTGTCCTCCAGCCTTATGTGTAATCTCTTCCTTTTCTTTTATTTCTCTATTCCTCCCCTAACTCCTTTTAGATTTTCTCCTGTGAGGATAAAATTACCACATTGAGGGTTTATTTACTGCATACAATTTTCTGGTTTGTTATAGATTTTGTTGTACAACTACAAATCTAGTTAACATGGTTAAAGATGGCAAATTAATAGTTACCTCAGTTTGTCATTTTGTAGGCTATGTTTGATGCTAGCATTATTACTGTTATTGATGACTGTATCAATTTAACCAAAAGCACATGCTTTTTCTAACCTGTCATTTCTCTTGGTACAACAAGACTGAGATTGCCAATTGGTCACAAAAAAATACTATAGACTAGCACCACAGAACAAGGGGCTGGGATAAGTAGGCAGCAACTTCTCATCCACAATAAATTGAAGAGATAGGTTCTTGCAACAGACTCAAAATTCAAAATCCAGCTACACCTGGAAGACACCTCTGAGCGGTAAACATTTCTTGAAGGTTTGAAATACTAGAAATAAATCTGCTCACCATAGGCAATTTACGAGCATCAAACCAGGAATTAAACCAAAACAAAATGAGAAGACATTTAAATAAGATGTAACCCCAAACGATCAGCTCACCAAAGAAAACCCAGTAAGCAATGAGGTGGAACAATTTGAAAACCACCTACATGGACTCTCTGAAGTTGTAAAAGCAAAAGTAATAAGCAGATGAAAGAGGCTCTAGAAAAAAATCAAGTCAGAAATAATTTCTCAGATCACTACAGAGATGACCATAAGGAATGATATGCTTAATGACTCTAGAATAGACACAGATAAAAAATAGAGGAACTTAGCAAAATGATTGGAACTGTGAATGCCCAACATAGGAAATAAATGGAATCTATAAAACACATATCCAGAACATTAAAACTTCTGTTGAAAGTATATGCAGCAGAATGAGTCAATGGGAGGACAGAATCTCATATAAAATAGACAGGATTGCAGTTAGAGATCATGCAGGAAAAAAAGAGATCTCTTAAAAGTAGTAAGGGACTTAAGAAATCAATTCAGCAGCTTCTAGCTGATACAAAGAAAAATAACATAAGATTGATCAGAATATGTGAAAAAAATCAGAAGATAGTGCAAATGACATAAAACCCTGCTTATAGAATTCATGGTAGAAGATTTCCTTGGCAAAAGAAAACAATTTGACCTACAAATAAGTGAGGAATAGAGAATTCCGATTAGACATGATCAAAAAAGTCTATAGCAACACATATAATTGTCAAGGTTTCAAAGATGCAATATAAGTAGAGTATATTAAAAGCAGCTAGATAAAAGAAACAAATAACCTATAAAGGAAAGCTCATCAGAATCACAGTCAACTTCTCACCACAAACACTCAAGTCAATGAGAGCTTGGAGTGAAGAATTTGAAGCTGTAAAAGAAAATAACTTCCAACCCAGATGGATGTACCCCACAAAACTATCTTTCAAAATTCATGGAGAAATAATATACTTCTGTGACAAAGAACATCTGAGGAAATTCATAAACATCAAGCTAGTGCTCAAAATGCTCTGAGGAACATTCTACAGAGATACCAAGAATTACAACACCGTGAACTCCAACAAAATGACTCCACCATGCAATGAACATAATTGAAATAGAAGGGAGAAAAAGAGATCTGACAAAAGAAAAATAATACAATGAGCATAAGTGAATGCATACCAAATATTATTATCAATGTTAATGGGCTAAATTCACCAATAGAAGGAAACTGACTGGTGCAATGGATCGAGAAGTAAGATGCAACAATATACTGCATAGAGGAAACATTTAATTTAAGAAGAAATTTATAGATCAAAAGTCCAAGGATAGAAACAATACTCCATGCAAAGAACCCTGAAAAAATAGGGGCAGCTGTTCTATTTGCAGACAAAGTGGATTTCAAGCCACCCACTGATTAAGATAGGCAAAGAAGGTCACTACTTCCTTGTAAAGGGAATAATACAACAGGAAGAGATAGCAATCATAAATATATATGCACCAAGTACCAGTGCATCCAGCTACATAAAACTAATATAAATAGACATGAAAAATCAGATAAACATTAATATTGTGGGATCACATACTCAGGGTCCCCCTTCTGTCCCTCCCTTGGACAGAAGCTTTCTTTCCCCCAGTAAATACATTCTGCTCATAAAAAACCAAACACTAATGTAATTTTTAATGGAGAACCTCAATACATCACTGTCACAAATAGACAAATCAAGTGGACAAAAAGTTAACAACGAAATATTAGAACTGAACAAACTTTGAAAAAAATGGATTTAGTACATGTCTGAAGAGCCTTCCATCCCATACTATCACTAGCACACTCTTAGCTGTGCACAGGGCATACTCCAAAATAGACCACATATTAGTTAATGTTTAAGTAAATTCAAAGGAATTGAAATTATCTCATGCATATAATCAGATCATAGTGCAATGAAATTTGGAATCCATTCCAAAAAAACCCATAAGAACTTCATAAACACATGGAAATTAAATAACACCCTCCTATCCAATGAGTCACAGATGAAATTAAAAAAGAAAACAGACAAACAAAAAAACCAACAACCAACAAACAAAAGCATATGCAAATCAATAAATGTAATACACCATATTAAAAAAGCCAAAGGAAAAATAACATATGATCATCTCAATAGATGCCAAAAAAGCATTTGATAACGTCCAACACCCATGTATGATAAAACCTTACAGAAAGTTGGAATTAATGGTCTTTATTACAATACAATAAAAGCTGTCTATGGCAAACCAACAGCCTACCTCATACTGAATGGATAAAATCTGATAGCTTTCACTCCAAAATTAGGAGCAAGACAAGGATGTCCATTATCACCATTCCTATTCATCTCAGCTCTGGAAACACTATCCAGAGCAATTATACAAGAGAAAGAAATAAAAGAAATAATTATAGGAAAATAATTTAAATTATCAGTATAATTATTTTTAGGTGGCATGATACTCTACATAGAAGACCCCAAAAACTCCATTAAAAGACTTCTAGATTTAGTAACTACATTAAGTAGTGTTGCTTCATTCAAAGTCAACACTCAAAAATCAATACTATTTTTGTATATAAGTAACAAACCCACTGAGAAAGAAATTAGGAAAACAATACCTTTCATAAGTGGAAAGATATCCCATGTTCTTGGGTAGGAGGAACCAATGTAGTGAAAATGGTCATACTTCCAAAAATTGCTATACAGATTTAATGCAATTCTGATCAACATTCCAATAGCATATCTCACAGAATTAGACAAAAACAATCCTAGTAGTATAATTTCAAGTCCGGAATGGTAATGCCACCTGCCTTGTCTTTATTGCCCAGAATTGCCTTTGCTATTCTAGGTCTTTTCTGGTTCCAGATAAATTTTAGGAATGATTT
>NW_004524595.1:2449396-2469707 GCF_000260255.1 Octodon degus | reverse complement strand
GACTTGGAAGTACACTACAAAGCTACTGTAATAAAATCAACATGATACTGGCAGAAAACATACCCAATGAATGGAACAGATTAGAAGATGCGGAAACAACTCTAGGCATATTTAGTCGTCTTATTCTTGACAAAAACCTTCACTGAAAAAAGCCTCTTTAATAAATGGTGCTAGAAAAACTGGCTTTCCACACTCTGCATTTAGAACTAGACCCATATCTTTAATCATGCACTAAACTAAAATAGAAATGGATCAAAGATCTAAATATTAAAACAGAAACACTAAATCTGTGGGAAGATAGAATATATAGAACTCTTGAAGCTATTAGCATAGGCAAAGACTTTATGAACAACTGGGATCTCATCTTATTAAAAAGATTTTTCACAGCAAGAAAAACCACAAAAAAAGTGAAGAGATAACCCACAGTGTGAGAAAAACATTTTGCCAGCTGTTCTTTATGCAAAGGACTACTACCTAGAATATATAAATAACTGAATAAAATCAGATCCCCCAAATTTAAGGACTCAATCAAAAAATGGGCATCTGAAATGCATATACACTTTTTAGATGAAGAAGTGGCAACAGCAAATAAGTATATATAAAAAATGTTCAACATCATTGGTCATTTGAGAAATGCAAATTAAACCACACTGAGATTCTATCTTGCCCCAGAAAGAACAGCTATTATCAAGAAATCAACCAATAAGAAATGCTGGTAGGGCTGCAGGGAAAAAGAATCACTTCTCTACTGTTGGTGATAGTGTAGACTAGTGCAACCACTGTGGAAATGAGTATGAAGATTACTCATACAACTAGGACTAGAGCTTCCATTCAACCTAGTTACTGCTGTTCTTAATATCTTCCCCAAAGAATTAAAAGTATCATACCACCACAATACATAAGTGCCCATGTTTACGGCAGCATAGTTTGTGATGGCTAAATTTTGGAAACAGCCCAAATGTCCATCACCTGATAAAAGGCTAAAGATTTGAATTTTTTTATACAATGGAATACTACTCTGACATACAAAAGGACAAGCTTGAGACATTTCTGAGGTACCTGTAGGACATGCTCTT
Organism: Octodon degus; assembly: GCF_000260255.1. Lineage (NCBI taxonomy): Eukaryota > Metazoa > Chordata > Mammalia > Rodentia > Octodontidae > Octodon > Octodon degus. The sequence goes on along the minus strand of NW_004524595.1, from coordinate 2,468,631 downwards.
AAGTGAAACAAGCCAGGCACATATGTAAATACAGCATGTTTTCTCTAGTGTGAGGAATGGAAATTGTAGACAAAGACCAAAATAGATAACAGATATTGTGAAATAGGAAGAAAATGTTCCATGGGGAAGGGAAATTAGGAGTGGGGAAGGGGGAAAAGAATGAACGGTAAATAACAAAATGGTGAAAAAAGGAAAAATGGAAACAAATCTTTTGTAAATAAGGAGGAAAAGGGGAGTCGAAGAGAGGGCAGGGGAATCAGAAAGAAAAAGAAACAAGTTTTGTCATGAATATATATAAATTTCCTATGATGAATGTGATCTTTATATATATCTAAAATGTACCAATAAACATAATTAATTAAAACAAATAAATTTTCTTTTATTAGATCATGTTAATATTATATGTTGATGTGTTCGAGAAGTTGGTGTATGCAGCTAACATATATTAGTTGTAGCTAGGGTCTTGGATCAGAATTTAAAGCTTGGTTGCTGGGCAATCCAGGAGTAGATCTCTGGTTTAAGTGCTCAAGGCTATTGGCTCAAGGTCCAGGAGGGGGAAAAAAAAAGTAGTGAACAGCCTCAGACAAGAAGGGTGGCACATGCCTGTGACTCCAGCTCTCTGAGAGGTGAAGGCAAGAGGATTGCAAGCTAGAGCCCAGCCCAGGCCATTTAGTGCCTTACCAGGACTCTGTCTAAAAATAATAATAATAAAAAATCTGGGGAGTCATTTCAGAGTGAAGGCCCCAGGTTTAATTCACAGTACTGCAGAAATACATCAAGAGCAGCAGTTGTGCAGTGACCAAGCCCAGACCTGGCTTTTTCTTTACTGGGGTAGATGGCTGGAGATTACACCCAGGGACAATGAGTTAGAAGGCTTCCTGCTGTAGCTACTCCACCAGAGACTGATGGGGAGAGAATAGGAGCACTCTGGCATGCCAGTGTGGAGACATTCTGGGTTGGTCTTAGCGTGCAGTGTGACCTGCCTCACATCACGCCGCATCACAGCTGTAGGCCTCAGGTATGACAGAAACCCATGGGAGGATGCTGAACGCAAGCATCTTCTGGGTCTAGCACTGAGGTCCTGCAGTGGCTGTGCACTGAGAAGAGGCTTAGCTCTTGCCTACCTCTATCATGAGGCTTCTTCCTGCTGTGAAGTGCCCACTGAGAGTTTTACCTGGCAGAAGCCCAAGTGCCACCAAATCCTTTTGATTCAAAATACATTTTCAAGAATCAGTAATTCAAGTGATCAACAACTTTGATACCCTCAAGACCCAATTCTTCTCACCACACACTGTATAGTTCTGGTCATACATAATGAAGTCCCTAGATACTCAGTGTTGCAGAAGAAAACTGTGTTCTTGGAGAAGCAGAAATACCTGAGCTGAATGTGTGGGCAGGAGCTCTGGAGCGTCCCTCCCATGCCCTGAAAATCACCATTCCTTAAGAGTATGTTCTTGCAGCCAGGACAGCACTGACTGCACATAGCCAGTTGCTACCAGATTGATCTTTCTGAAACACTTCAGAATAGCAGTGTGGTACAGTAGGCTGATGATTAGGCAGGAGCAGGGGTTGGCAACTTCAGCTGTCCCTGCTGGCCACTGAGCTTAGCTCAGCACCCTACTTACTCTGGGCCAGCACATGCTGTTTTACTTGTGTCTTCCTTAATAGGCTGGGCATTCCTTAAAAGCTATGACCTCATTGTCTTCAGCTGTGTCATTTTTGACACCTATTACATGAGAAGCACTCTGCCCATGGTGCTGAGCCCGTATAAATGGGAAAAGAGCTGACATTTGTTAAATGCCTGCTATAGTTAGGCACAATGCAAGCTACTTGCCTTATGCCATTTACACCTCATCATATTAAATAGGTATTATCACAGTCATTCAACTTCTGGAGACTCATTTTTAACTAAGATGTCCAATATTTGTTAGATTCTGTGGCCAGCTGGCCCGGGATGTTTGGCAGGCCTGGTTTCTCTGTTTCTCCTATGGTCATTCTAACCAGGCAGATGAGCAGACTGGGCACTCATCTCTCTGTCCCCTGGGAGACCCTGACTCAAGCCAGGCTGCCTTGGCAGATGTGGCTGCTCATGCTCTGTGATTCATTAGACCTCACACCCTCTGCTGCTTTCCAAGAGACTAGGAAGGGAACAGCTGCTGTGCAGCCCCCAGCTGCCTTTGCCCTGCCCTCAATGCTTCAGGAAGGCTTCTGCTCCCAGGGCTGCTGCAGAACTCATGACTCAGGGGGCTTCTGGGGATCTGGCGGTGTCTGACTTGTCATTCCTCAGCCCACTCCTCTGAGTCAGGCTCTCCCAAGCTGACTTTAGTATTACAACTTTCTCCCTTGTGACAACACTGAATGTTGTTTTCCATCTATTAGTCCCCAAACCCTCATCTCCTGTTATGAGAGGAAGCCGGCCCATTTGTAATCATCACAGTCAACATCACCAGGATATCACCGTGTTCCCCTTGCTGCTCTGAGCTTCACACTACTGAGGTCATCACTGACATTAAAGGGAATGAGCTTTCAGTGCGGCAAACCACTAGATTCTTGAGATGGGCTGTGACTCTGTAAACAGACACATCTCAATCTCCTGTGACCCCAGACTCTGAGCAGAGCAAAGTAGATTAGGATACCCAACGATGATGCTTTACATTTGCATTACACTGAGCGTGTGCAAAATCATTCTACCCTTCATTACCTCGACCCCATAATAGCATGTGGGCAGGGCCAGCATCATCATTCTCACTTTACAGATGAAGAAACTGAGATTTCGGGAGGAATGTGGTGCACTTGAACCACAGAGCTCAGTCATAGAGCATTCTTGGTAGTGGAGCTGACTTTTTATATTCTGTGCACCTGTGTGGTCCTAACAAATAGAAAGTGCTCAATAAGTGAGTTCATTGACTAACAGATGCCAATAAGCAAGGGTTCAAATTCAGAGCTTGTCATTCACAGCCTTACACTGTGAGGCATACTGCTGCATTATTATGGTTCGAGCTCTTACAGAAATGACTAAGAATTATCTGAAATCTGGCTGGCTAGGTTCACACCACTTCACCCCCTCTAGCCTGTGACATTGGGTAGTTATGTGGCCTCCCTGAGTTTCCTTATTTGTAGAATTGAAGCTAGTAGTAATAATTTAAGTGCTACTTAATTCATTGTGTTGTGTTAAGTAACAAAATTCGTGTAAAGTGCATAGAATAACTGGACAGTGTTCTAGATAGTGCCAAATAGATGTTATCAGTAGTTGTGACTACTCAAAGAAAGGGACTAGGCCGTATACTTCTTTGTAATTCAGTATGGTGATTGACACGTACACACAAGTGCAGACTTTTGTCTACCAAACATGAAACTCATGATGTGACCGGAAGTGACTTCTCCTGGGCTTCAATCCTCACACCTGTACGTTGTGAAGGTTGAACCAGGTTACTCTTACTGTGCCTCCCAGATCTAAGCTGCTCAATCAGTGGTTCTCAGTGGGAGTGATTGTGCTTCCCACCAAACATGGAGGTCACTTTACCATGACTGGAGGAGAGGTCTTGATTGTCACAATTTAGGAAGGTGCTATCACCTTCTGTTTGTACAGAGATCTCAGATGTTGGGAGAAAATATACAGGATATTCCCTCACAAAGAAACTGTCCTACCAAAGTGTCAGTAATGTGAGGCAGAGAAGCATTGTTCTAACTATACAGTTATCTAGAGTTCCTTGATTTCATGGGTAAGGGCCTTGTGTCTTTCAGCTTACCAAGATACCCAGAGGAGCAGAGTTCCTCAATGCAAGGGAGCAGGCTATTGATTGTCCCTTCAGCTGCCACCTTCCACCCTCATCATACTGCTCTTGTTGAAGTGGGGAGTCTGGGCCAGGCATCTTTAATTCAAATTTGGAATCATTCCTGCTAATCATTAAACTTCAAGATGGCTCTGCCAGGGCTAGAGGAAAATATCTCTGTATCTGGTATTCACAAAGCCTGAGACAAAGCCCTTGCACATGTCAGGGAAGCCCAGGAAAAATTGTACTTTGTTAAATTTACCCCAGTATAATCCTGGTCCCTCTCTCTTGCCTCAGTGTGCAGCCTCCAGTGAGCAGCCAGACCACCTGGTGATAGAAAAGTTGGATTGGGAAGAGCATGTGCTGGTAATATTGATGACTAGATATTGGTGACTAGCCTAGCCTCTAGTCTAGGGAAGTTCCCGGCCTGATCATATTATGAGGTTGCAGTCCTGCTTATACCAACTGCAGAGGGAAGCCTGACTCTGAAGATATGAACACTGCGCCCTGGGCTCATCTGCCTGAGGCATCAAACAGCCTAACTCATCTTTCTCTTGTGAGATTCTTTTACCTTCACTTTTGCTTTTCCACCCCAACCTCCAAGTACCTGCTCAGAGACTTCGGGTTTTCTGGAAAGAGCATAAACAAGAGAGAAGAGATGGGAGTCCAGTTTAGACTACATCATTTTCTATTTCCTCTCTCTGCTTCAGTTTTTCATCTGCTAACTGAGAATTCACTTGGTAGTTATGAGCACGCAAAGGTAAAGTGGAGAAAAGCCTTTGCAAGCTGTATGACTGACTAATGATTGTCTTTCTGCCTACTCACAGGGAAATGAGCACTGCTATGCAGGATGTGCCGAATCCCACTGGCACCTTTCCTCTCACACTCATGGATATTCTCAGCCTGCCTTTCAAAGTGATTGCTAATTCTGCTCCCTGCCAGGACATCAGTGATTCTCCACTACACCCACCCAGCCCCACAGGGCATCAGCCTCCCTGGTCAGCCAGACCAGATGGGGAAGGAATGTTGACTGTATTGCTCAGAATAAGCAGCTCATGAAGCCAGGCTAACACCTAGAAGATGGTAACATAGACAAGGCCAATGGCAGACCTACCCATAGAAGGAAGGTTGTACCACTTGAGGTTGTCTCTAGAAAGAAGAGGTAATACAGATGAAGGCTTGGCACCAGAGGACAGCTCTTCCAGAGCAGTAGATGCCCAGGCCCCTGGCATTCTTGATTTATGGGAACTAGAACAGGAGGTACTGATGGCTGGAATTCTCCTACTATCCCAGAGAGACACTTCAATATAAGCTTAGGCCTGGAGAAAGCATTCTTCCTGATGTCAAAATGTCATTTCTGCTAGAATTTTAAGAGGTTGTATTTCTTCTAAGCACAACTGAATACAGATAGGTCAGCAGGGAACAGTGGGGAGGAGACTTCCAAGAAATCACTAGGGAGGTCGTACAGTCTTATTGGAAAAGCAACAGGCAGGACTCTCTACTGTGCACTGTAAGGATGAATGATGGGCCACTGTTCAGATGGGAACCTCTGAAAGGGTATTTTGTTATAAGGAAACCCAATCTAAGCACAGTAGCAAATCGACTAACTTTTTCTTATATGCCACAAAACATCCTCCACCCTTGTTGATTATAAGGTAATCAAATCTATGGACCCTCAAAACTGAGAACTTAGGGTGGTATTTACAATTATGAAATTAGTGAGAATAAAAGAGAGGCAGAGACACTCCTACTTCAGTTCGCTTTCCAGTGTCACTCCTCTTAAGAGGAGGACTGACAGATTGTGAGTAAGTGAGATCTTTAGAAAGCTCAGAGGTTTTGGCTGTCAGAGGCAGGTGTAACTTCAAGGTTGTGGATGCTTTAGGAGTTCAAGGACAAAGTTCTGTTCTAATGACCATGAAGGTGATATTGGTGTGGTATCCTTAATTCTGTTCTAAGTTTCTACGTTCTCATAAGATCTGCTAAAGTGAACACGATATTTTTCTTTTCCCTTCCTGCCCAAGTTCTGCTAGTAAAACCCAGTTTCCAGCATATTAAATTATTTTAATTTCAGCCATTTAACATTCTTTTTAGCTGTTTTCTTCTTGGCTCCATCTGGACTTTGGGGAATGAATATTTTTAACATCCACACATTAAATGCAACTCTGACAGCTGGTCCTCTGGCCTTTGGAAGGACCACTAGCCAAGGGGGTCAGGGAGACCCACAGATCAATGCCTGAGATACTACCCAGGGAGTATTAGTACTAATGGCTCAAACTGGACCTACCCAGCTTGATAACTGTGAGTTTTAAGTCTATGCCATAGAGTCTGGAAATGTGCATCGAAAAGCCAAATCACCTTGATAAAATCAATTTTGGACACAAGAAAAGACTTACCCATGCTTCCCTGGCGTGGGTACCAGGAGAATCTCTCTTCCAGCCTCATTGTGGGGCAGCAGCTGGGCAATGTACCGCCCAGAGGGCTGCAGGTGCCTGTGCACAGAGACAGCCAGGGTGCAGTGCTCGCTCCTGCTCCTCATCCATGGGCTGAGGATTGTATGTTTGGAGTCTGCTGAGGTGTTGAGGAGGAGGAAGGAGCCTGGAAAGAAACAGGAAAAGTGAATCTGCAGATGTGTCATGGCAGCTTGCCCACCAGCAGTCCTGTTCAGGGTTTAGGAGACCAACAACATCCAAGTGGGAGATGCTGGAGGCTTTTCTCACATTCTCTGACACCCTGAGGACCCCCTCTTCACTTTCTTTTGTAAACAGTATGCCTGATGCAGATAGATGGAGGCTGGGGGCATGGGCTTTCTCATCTGTCAAGTTAATGGTCTAACGTTAGCTCCCCTACTTACTACCTCTGTTCTTGAGCCTCAAGGTTTTCATCTGTGAAACAAGAGTAAAAACATCTATTTCAAAGAACCTGTTTCTTTGCTTATTAGCTAAGTGATCTGGGGAGAAACACAAACATTCTTAGGTTTCAGGTTCCTTGCTTATAAAGTGGGATGAGAAGGGTTGGCTGAATTCAATAATCTTTGAAGATCCATTTCAGCTCTTGGCTTCCTGAGTCATGTAAATTTGCAACTGGTCTCCACAAAGAAAGCCCTACAAATCCATCCTGGTGCTGTGCTTGTAGCCAAGTTTCCCGCTGGGACATGCCAACCCTGATTCCAGTAGCACAAGCCAAATGACCTACAAGAAACTCACATTCATGGCGCTTACTGTCAGCATAAAAGTACAGCACCATTTTATTGTTCCAGGCATCCTTCTGATGCATTAATTTTATTGGCTGCACTTCTCACTGACGTTTTGGACTAGTAGATGCTGTTCTTTTCCCTTGGAAACCTACTGCAACATGATCCTTAACTTCCCCAGTGAGAACCAGCTAACAAGTGCTCAGCCTTCTTCAATACTATCTCATTCCAATACTTCCAATACTGCCTTTTGATGTATGGATAACCCAGTTAATCAGTTATGCAAATGGCTTACAGTCTATAATAAAGAATGATGCAGATGAATGTTAGGGGTTGCTACCAAAACAGCATTTTCCATGGAGAAGTTATTGGGTAAAGAGTTAGAGGTAATGCTCCTTCGGTGATTTATATTTTATCCCTAACCTATAGTGGGAGGAGTGTCCTTGTCATGGGAACAGAGAAAAAGGTATGGGGTTAGAACCATAGGTCCAGACTTAGAAAGAAGATCAAATACAATTGCTTGCTTTTCTAGAAGTGAGTTATCAAATGTCATAGTTTCAAAGTTAAGGCCTGATGTCAGGCTGTGGAATTCTAGTCAGTGCTTTTTTTTTTGTTGTATCTTCTTCATTATTAACAGTGTCTTTTAGTTTAAAATATGATCAGGGTACCTTGTGTCCAGGACATGTAGTTCAGACAGCTAAGGAGCAAAAGGATCCAATAGACATTTTACCAAATCCATCTATGCACTTCATTCCCTAATGGTTCTTCTCTCAAATTATTTTTAGTGGATTTTTGTTTTGAGCAGCTATCTTAGCACAGGCTTGTCCTGGGGACCCAGACATGAACTACACATATCTCTGGCCTTCAAGGAATTCCAGGTCTGATAGGGTTGAAAAGATGCCTGTAAGAACTATACTCATAAGCAGAAGTTATAAAGTCATAACACACATAAGGTACTTGGTAGACTCCAAGAAGGTGACTTTAAGTTGGGGCGGGAAGATATAAAGAAACAGATGCTCAAGCTAGGTCTCGCAAGGGAGAAAAACAAAGATATTGAAAGAACCAGCATATGCCAGTTGATGGGAAAAGGGGTAAAGACATAAAGGGAGAAAATGTTGGGTTTCAGAGTGGGATATGTGGGAGACTTGGCAATTAGAAAGTATAGGATGGCAGATGATGGAACCAAAACTTAAAGAACATATAATCCCTGGGTGAAGACTCCCTACTTTACTTTGTGGATAATAGGGTGCTAGACATTTTGAGCAGGTGCATGACACCATCAGAATGGGACTTCCAGAAGACTGATCTGATATGGCGGGGGGGGTGGGGCGACTTCATCCCACATCACCACATTTGGATGAGGATGTGATGAAATGCAAATCTGATGTCTTCAATATGTGTCTACTATAAGCACAGGTATTATGTTAGAAAACATTCTTTGGGAATGATTGGGGTTTCCAATTCTAGGTTAGTGTGTATCTACCCAGAGTTCCTGACGGTCCGGAAAGTATCTCTGGTGATATAGTCTTGTCCTAGACTTTTCGAGGGTATAGTTTGAAGTTAAAATGAATTTACAAATAAAGGAAGAGTAACTGTGCTCTGGTCTGCGACCTTCCACTGATGTTTCCAAGTTTTAGAAAGTTGAGTTTCAAAGCAGTGGTTTCTCTAGCTATTTGAAGAAGTTGGGAAAAATGAAGATGAAGTCCCACTTCTCAGAAAGAGTACAAGTATGCATATATGTGGAACCTCAAAAACCAAGTTGAAGGTGCTGGGATGTCAGGTCTGAGAGCTCACCCTGCATCTCTGGTTCTCCTTCCTAGGTGTGGGAATGCATGTAAATTCTCTCCCTGTAACTTGGTAATGCAGTACCTCAATGATGAGACTTTCAAAGTTGACTAGAAGATGGATTATGTTTCCAGTTCTAATATGTGAGATGACGTTTATATGAATTTTATTTTGTGCAGTCAGACTATTAATAAGAACCTGAGCTTAAAGTATTTTCATTCACAATGAAACTCTATAGTTGAAAGCTATCTTTTTATCAGCAGTTTTTCCCCCCACAAAAAGAGGAAAAAATACATTTCATAAGCTCCTTAGGATATTGTCAGTATAAATCTTTTAAAGTCAGTGAGGATCTCTCTCTCCTCTCCCTCTTTTCCGGTTCCTGTTTATTTTGCACAGAATAGCTTGGAGCTACACAGAAGCTCCTGGGGTTCCTTCTAATTAAGAAGAATGGACTAGTGGCACACAGACCTCCACCCAGTGCGGCCGTGGGGCAATGGAGAAGCAGATCAAAGAGCCATGCTCACACAGTGTGGGGATCATGCTTCCCTCCGCACTGGGCTATGTTGATGTGTTCAGTGATTAAGTATGAAATAGTTACGATTTTTATTCTGGTCACCAATATAGAGATTGCTGCGCTCATCTCAACTGGCACGGGGCCAAGTACGAGCCCGACACCAAGGATTCTAAACCTAGAGATAGTCTTCAAAATCCAGGCTCTCTTTGTGCCCAGGTATAGGCCTTAAACAAATTTATAAATTATTATATTCTCTTCATTTGTCACATTTAATGTGGGAATAATATATATACATTCTATAGAGGTTGGGAAAATTAAATTAAATTACATGAACCAATTGGTTGAGACAGTGCCCACAGAAGATATGTGACAAATATTAATGTCTTAGCCTGGAACTTCTTTGATCTAACACTAAACTTGACATTTGAAGAGTTGAATTTCAGCCTGACCTCTGCCACCACCACGATTCTTTTGTCTATAAAATGGAAGGCTGATAGTTTCTCTAAGGATTCTTACAGCTCCACAATGTCAGTAATTCTGTCTGCCTGACTGGAATGTTATCATCTAAAGGAGCAGGCTTACGTCTCCAAGCTCTCCTGCCCTAAACATTTCTTCTCCTCGTTCCCCAGTGTACCAACAGTTTCAATCAATTGGCCAAATATACCGTGCACTTTACCAGCTGAGTTGTAAACTATGATTTTTCGCTCTGCTTTCCTCTGTCCCAGTTTACACAAGCACATTCCCAGGAAGGGCTCCCATCTTGGCACAGGATGCTTCTCCTGCAAGGTAAGTGCTACCACCTCTCACTCTTTTAACTGTATTTACCACATACCTGGTACTCAAGGATCTTAAAACCCAAAGTGCTACATACACATGGCAAGAAACCAAATAGCATAGAGCTGCTATCAGAAAACTGTTTCCAAACTCTGTCCCTTTCAACCAAATCTGACACCCAGGGAAGAATGTTTTTAAGGACTTCTAATTTTTTAAGCGGCTGCCTTCATAATTCTAAATATTATGTTCACAGTGTTAAGTGTGGGTATAACTGTAGACTTTTTGTACTGACAGCATGATAAGAAAAATAATACTAGCCCCTGTAATTCTGATTTTAAACACTTCTTGAGTTTTAAATCACCTTTACTTTTTTATTGCTTACCTTTTCAAACTTACATGAGACATTTATTGCTTGCTCTGTAAGCTTCAGACAGCACTGCTTGAACCTTTACTATAAGATAGGCTATTAGTTGTCCTGCCCTTCCTTGCACTTGTCCTCTGCCACATCCAACCTCTCAAGTCAGCTGTACTTTCTCTTTACCTTGTCAAGGTTGTAAAAGAATGATTAAGGCTTTTGTGTTCTGTTTACAGGTTGATGCTAAACATTGAAAATCAATAAACAGGCCTTTTATACTGATGACTATATTTTTTTTTTACTGCAATGAATAAGGGCTATATTTATAATCTTCTCTATGGGTCCAATAATACATCCTACTCCACAGAGAATGTTTCCAGCATCAGTGAAATTAAACGTCTTTCTCTCTCTCTCTCTCTCTCTCTCTCTCTCTCTCTCTCTCTCTCTCTCTCTCTGTCTCTCTTTCTCTCTCTCTCTCTGTGTCTTTGTCTCTGTCTCTGTCTCTCTCCGTTTCTCTCTGTGTCTGTCTGTCTGTCTGTCTGTCTGTCTGTCTCTCTCTCTCTCTCTCTGTCTCTCTCTGTCTTTGTCTCTGTTTCTCTCTGTCTGTCAATGTCTCTCTCCTTCTGTTTCTCTCTGTGTCTGTCTGTCTGTCTGTCTGTCTGTCTGTCTGTCTGTCTCTCCCCCTCCCTTCCTCTTCCCTCCCTCCATCCTTGTCAAAATTGTGGCATATTTTATCTTACATTTAAGTCAGGACTTTTTAATACAGTATACCCCCAAGAATTTTTAAATGCTTCCTCCTTTCTTTTATTTTATGTCTGCCTTCTTTACTATAGCTAATTAACGGTTGTATATACTCCTTGAAAGTCATTCTTTTCAAAGATACTGATTTCTCCTTCTAATCTGTACAAGTTACTTTCTAGGCCCCCAGTGTAGCTATTATTTTGAATTTCTTTTTACTGAGACTCATGTTAATCCCATGATCTTCAGGAAATTTCCTCAGAGGAAAATTTCTTTGTGTATCTTTGAATAACTGATATTTTTATTTCACTTTCACACTTTATTAGTAGCTTTTTCAGGCTATGATTTCTATCTTGGAAATTTCGCCTTAGAAATGTGAAGATCTAGCTTCAATGTTTTCTAGTATTAGTGTTATTGAGGAAAAGTCTGATGCTAGTTTAGCTGTAATTTCTTTATAGTGGATCTCATTTTTTCTCTTTGGGGGCTGTAATAATTTTTTTGAAATATGTATTTATGTAAGAATTAAACAATACCACCTAATGGGCTATTTTCATCAGAAAACACATCACTTTCATCTCTAGCAAATCTTTTCTATTGTATCTCTGATAATTTATTTCCCTCATATTCTCAGTCTCCACTCTTTCAGAAGAGATATATTTTTCAAGTTAATGTATGGTGACTTTGTTTTTGCACCCATCTCTCTTTCGTGTTGCCATGTCATTCATATGTTGAGTGATTCTGGATCAGTCCCTTATATTTAAGCAGCTAGGCTGATAGGAGCCAAGTGCGCATGTCCCTGTCAGGGGGAGGTACTCTTGCAGGGGCCTGCTTCCCACTGAAGGGTAGGTCCTTTTGAACATGAACACGGCCACTGGAGCCCTCACTCACCCAGTCCATTTGAACTTTTAGAGAAGAGCTCTGTTTTATTCTTTCCATGGGCAAGCACACCACTACATTGTTCTCTGGAAAAAATAAGATTGAAGTGAGGCTAGAGGCTGTCTGGGCCAACCACAGCAGACTTTCTTTCTTCCTTTTTGCCCACATCCTTCCTTCCAGGTGATCCTTCACCTGGGCTTGCAGCAGATGGCCTCCCTCTCTTGCTCTGTACCCCTTTCCTTTGGGGGCTACATTTACTTTATATCCTCTATTAGCAGCTTCTATTCTGTCGCCTCTTGTGCCCAAGCAATCATTCATGCCTTCTCTCCTGTTGTTTACTGTTCAGAATTTATTCCTCCACAGAATTCTTTAATATAGCTTTAGTGGGATCTCAGGAGGAGATAAGTGTGTGTTCAATCTGCCTTTCTAAAACTGGAACTTCATAATCATATCCTTTGAGCGGAAAAATGAATAAATAAACATAGGTATGGATGAATTTCCATCCCAATCAGTCAAACCTGATTCTGGCCTCACGGACTAATTGTCCTTAGTGAAACTATTAAATAATTATTATAAGCATTACTTATTCAGTTGATCACGATGTCACTCATGTTAGTTGAGAACTAATGGACAGCAGGGTTTAATGGGTGGGAACGCAGACCAAAATGCAGGATCATGTCCAGCACAGCATATTGACACATGCAGGCACAGCAGAAAGGAAGAGCTGGTGACAGCTCCCAGAGTGCCTTCCACAGAATGCCAATCCATGAGGTGTTACCAGGTATTACGAGAGATCTCTGTGATCAAGTATATTTGAGTATTCCTAGGTTCAACAAAACTAAATTTGCTGAAAGACAGCTCAAGTCCTAAAATGTCATGAAGAGTTGGGACTCTTCAGGGGCAGAATAGAAAATGAACCCGTGCCCAAACTCCTTCGATCATAGAACCTTTCTGCCATTGTATATAACATACTCTGGAATGTGCTTTCCAAACCCTCCTCAGGTCTGTTTTTGCTCCAGAAAATATTTGTAAAAAGTAAGAAAGGAAAGAAAAATCAGAGGGGCAGGCAGTGAGAAGGTTAATCAGAGAGGAATACTATATCTGTACCTATATCTGTAAATCTAGATATGTTTACATATATGATATATCCTTTTCTATATCACCTGTTAAATTACCTCTGCTTATCTGACTTTCAAGTCCCCTCCTTAAGATGCAAACCCCTTGTGGCAGAATCAGGCTCTTTCTGGAAAGACTTCTTTGAATTACTATACTGGTCTGTCTACCTGAGGAGACTTAAAAATGCTACCATCCGTGCCTGACTTTGAAGATGCCTTAGATAAAAATAAATATGGCGGTCACATAGCTGAATCACTTTCTGTGCTGGAGAGAAGGCAACGTAAGAGGCATTTCAGGACTTGCCCAAGATCACATTGCATATCAGTGGTTGATTCGAGATTTCAGATTCCTCATGCAGGAGAACATCTGTAATGGCATGTCCGTGACAGAAATCCATCACGATGCTCTCAGCTAAATGCTCTATAAGTTCGACTCCAGGTGCCCTCAGAGACCATTTTCCTTCCTCTTTACTTGCACAAGACAAGATCAGGTGTGGCAGCTGATCTCCAGCTCTGCTACTCAGTTGTTCCCAGATACAGTCCTAGCCAGGTGGGGCCCAGGTAGGTGAGTCTTTCCTTTAAAATCACCTTCAGTGACCCACAATGGCTGCCCTGCATTTGCGGCTCTTCTCTGTTTGTGTGGCTTTCTGTATTGACCAAACCAACTTGGAATGATGGAAGGGTTCCCCTCATTGTTTATTTTTCACATTCAAACTCTACTATCCTGTGTTCTCTCAACTCAAGTTTTAAGTTTTAGTGCGGAATTTGGAAATTTAGAAGGAATAGGTGTGATTGTGCTCATTGACATGTTTGGCCTAATAGGATAAGAGAAATACTGAGTGTCGCCAATTCAGAGGCCATGGCAAGGCATGTGGCCCAACCTTTGACCTTGCAGATAGGGAAATTCAGTGCCATGCAGAAGAGGAGCGCGCTTGGCTCCCAAGGTGAGCAGTGGCTGTGCTGCTAGGGTTCGGGCACTGTGGATCTCTACTGTTTCACTTTGTCTTCACGTGCAATACTTGGAATCAGCTCTGCTACCTTCTACAACAAGGACGTCACTGCATTGCTTTTCTAAACCTTGTTTTGGATGCACTTTGAAGAGAAATGACATCAGTTTCTGAGACCAAATGATTAGAAAAACCAAGTCTATTCATTAAAAGAGGGAAGGGAACTAGAGGGAGTTTTCTTGATAGTGATATTGATCTTAACACAATCAGTTCTGTTGTGGCCTAGAAATATTGCTATGCTTGCACGTTTAGTGGAATTCTATAAACTCAAAATGCAAAATAACTTTTAAGTTTCCAGTTAGCTATGGAAAAATTTCCCTAGAAATAATAAGATATATTTACACCTTTGTGTACAGTCATTTTTGTATGCTTATATACAGTTAGATGGACATACACACATGCACTCATACACACATGTACAACATTGATACATGTATATTTATTTATAAAAACATGTTTTCTTTATCTCCTTTTGTATCTCTCACCCTGTTATTAAGAACAAATCCTCTTTAGTGGAGGTACATACATATATATTTTTTAAGCAACAAATTTGCATTTAGGAAATAGGGGAAATCCAATAATCCCCACATACTGAATATGTGTCCTGGGATATCAGAAAGAAGGATAATAAAAAGCAAAGCAGATAAATAGAAGGAAACAGAAGCTAAAGTGCTGAGAAGTCTTTTCCCCCAACAGCTCATTTCGATAATCCTCAAGGAAAATGGAAAAGCACTTGATCTGACAAGAGGGAGAACAGAGAACCAAATGGAAATGAACCAGTTGAGTTAATTCAGTGAGAAGCAAGAGGAAAGAGAGATTTAAAAATATCTGCTGTAGGAGAAGTAAGAAAGGGAGGGAGGGAGGGAGGGAGAGAGAGAGAGAAAGGGAGGGAGGAAGCAAAAGACGGAAGGGACAGAATGCCTTCCCTGGAATAAAATCTACTTTGGAGAGAAAGGGTTACAAAATTGAGTTTTCCCTTTTCTACCTAGGTCATTTCTCTGGAATCAGATTGTTCAATTTTTGTTTCAGTCTCAGATGTCAGAGTATAAAAATCTTCTGTGTTAGCCGTTAGAGTTTTACTAAGATGTAGAAGGGTTTACCATGTCTTTTGACGTTTCATTGACGGTTTTAATTAAAAAATTTAAGAAGCAATTTTTCCACCCATTTCCTGGCAGGAGTCTCACAGAATCCCAGACATAATGACAGCCTCCCAGGTTCCATGTGCTGGGGTTTTGCTGCTCAGAAAGGAGCAGGAACCTGTCCCTGTTGCCTGCATGTCCTAAAATTGAGAGGATCTATACTTCACAGATCTTTGGACTTTAGAGAATAACGAGAAATCCCTTAGGAGCAGATCCAGTACATAAACGGGATGCAGACACACTGTAACGTCTTTACGAGCCCGCCGTTGGGTCGGAAGACACTTGGCAGCAGCAGTTCTGTTTGATTGCACCTCCTTCAGACACCCATCAAAGAGCTCTTCCAGAACTGCTGCAGCGAGTGGCAAGAGCTATGGGACAGTGTGTCGGAGGTGAGGGGCAGGGTGTTGAGGGGGATCGTGTCTTTCACTGCCATAAATTTTAAAACGTTTAAACTGTCGAATTCAATCGTATCTCATATTTGCCCAGCTGCCATAAAAATCACTGAGTTTTTACTACTTGTTTGAAAAACTCTTTAATGGCTTCCCACAGATCACAGATTAAAATCTAAATGTTTACTATGATCTTTCAGCAAGGGCAGAGGGAAGCTCACCAGTAGCTGATTCCACAGTTGGGCTCATCCAGCTCCTAGATAGACTTTCTTCTTTCCTGCTGTCCTCTTTAATTGAGATTGAAAGTTCTAAAAACTGGCTTTATTTAACCAGCTTTCCTTGAGAGATGCTGTGGGACACAGCTCGGGGCAGCCAAATACAAGCAGAACTGTATCCATATTATTGTCCGATTCAACAAATAAAAATATAGCATCTGTTTAGTGTGCATTTGAGGCAAATAATTTTTAGCAAAAATATGCCTAATATCCTATAGAGCAGTGTTCCATCAACTGAGAAAATTATTTGTTGTTTATCTCAAACTCATATTTAAGTGGACATCCTATGTTTTATGTTAAGTTTTTAACCTTGTGTGCTAGAGATTTTCAAAAAAATTACTTTTTTCTCCTGTGCGCTTATTCATTAATAATGCCCGGATATGGGCTGGCTATCTTGTGAGCGTGAAGTGATGGGCGACACTCAATGTCTAGAGACGCAGTGAGAGGTGAATCACTGATGGTGATGTGCGATGATGCTACGTCAGCATCGAACTGCCTCTCTCTGGTGTACTCGCTGCGGGACAACCAACACCATGAGACTTATCCAGCTAAGACAACGTGGAGAGGGCTTCTGCTGTTGTCTAGCTGCAGGAATCTTGTTGTCTGGGGCCAGCTCCCAGCATAATACCAGGAAGACTGTGGAGAAGATTGTTCTATAAACATTTACTGAATGGCAAAAGAACATTTAACGAAAAAGTAGGTAATTCATGTATTTCTTATAACATATCTAAGGTAGCGCCACACTTCTTACTGATACTGGGGAGGATGATTTTCATCCTCAAACTAACTATTGGCTACAGAAGGATTGTTATGTGTAGCATAAAATAAATCAATTTTTAAACTGCCTGGAAGTTAGAACTTTTAAAATCAGTGTTTTTTCAAATTGTAGTTTGTTACCCATTAGTGGGCCATGAAATCAATTTAGTAGGTCATGATTGGCATTAAATAAAAAGGAGGAGGAGGAGAGTGGCAGGAGGAAGAGATAGATGAAATTTTAAGATATACTTATTGTAACTCTTCTTTGGGGAATACTGGCTGTTGATGTAAATGAACACACACACACACACACACACACACACACACACACGCAGGTTTATGCTTTCTGGGTTGTTATGTAAAATATATTCCTTACAGTGAAGCATTTTAGAAAAAAATTGAAAGCTAGTCTCAAAATGAGTATTGTTGAAATTTCAAAGGTCATTATGCAGAAATTATACTGGACTCATACTGGTCCCTAAGCTACCACTCAGTAGATGAACAACTTTGGAAAGAGGTATGATGTACTAGGATAGTGTTATGATTTATAAAACTGTCTCATGTCAATAATCTTACAACCACCAAAGGAAACAGAGGAGAGGCCCTCGTCCCTCCCAGTTATAGCTGCAGCTGGGACTAGCCATGTGAGGCTGCTTACTACTTGAAACTTAGTTGATGCAAACAAGGAACTGAATTCTGTATTTCATTTAAAGTAATTTACATTTAAAAATGAATCCTTGATTCAATTATTGAAAAAAACATGTTTGGGACTTGGTATGTGAATTTAATTTTTCAAATATGAATTCTATGAGATATTGATCAAGTATTTTGGTAGAAAATTAAGATTCCAAACTAAAATGTGCTGTCAGTATAAAATATATATTGGATTTCAAAGATTCGGGATAAAAATAGTATACAGCATTTTATTTGTAATTTTTATATTGATTACATGTCAAGGTGATATTAGATATATTGGATTAAACAAAAATATCATTAAGCTTAAGTTCACCTGTTTCTTTTTCCTTGTGTAATGTGGTTCTTAGAAAATTCAAAATGAAATTTTGGCTCATGTTATATTTCTATTAGATGTAATTGCCTTAAGGATTGAGTGGCTTGCCCTAGGCCACTGGAAAGGCAAGTGGTGCCGTTGGTGATACAATCCAAGTCACCTGACTCCAAGTCCATGACTTTTTCCATTAAATCACAACAATTCACATCTACTGAGGTCCCATTTTATTTTTAAAAATAGTGAAGCTGGGTGTGGTGCTGAGAACACCTGTGATCCCAGCACTCGGGCGGCTGAGCCGGGATGACCGCTGTGAGTATGAGACCAACCTGGGCTCCACAGTGAGCTCAAGGCCAGCCTGGACTCCACAGTGGGCGAACCACAGGATGGGCGTGTTGGTGATGGCTAACATTTGCTAAGAACCACCGTGTTGTGGACACTGTGTTAACTTTGCAAGTTTAAGGCATTTGATTATTCAGTGCACTCTTTCAATGGAAAAACAACCAACAAAACAAAACAAAACAAAAAAAACCCCTGAGGCTCAGAAATGGTTAACTGGCCTGTCAGTTCAAGGTGGTCCAGAGGAACCCAGACTCAGGGAGGTCCCTGAAACTGAGTGACAGTTCAGACTTTCCCTAGAAGGTGGCCCTTCAGAGCAATGGCCTGCGGGAGGCAGCGTGCAGCTGTGTCTTCAGCATCCTCCTGGATTCCTAGACTTTGGGAACAAGGGCTGCCCGATCTTGGGCTGATTCCAGCGCTGCATACAGAAATCTAAGCTGCACAGTCTTAGGATATATAAGTAAAGCTCAAGGAGATGACTTTGTCGCTGAAAATTTTTTCAGCCAGAACATGAAAATATGGGCTTCATTATTATCAGTACTTATTTAAATATCTACTTGTAATGTGAAACTAAATTTCAATAACAGTCTTACAATATAGGGACAAATCACACTTTCACAGAAAAACGATTTTGCTCTAGTTATAAACATGGCTTACACTTATGAAATACAATTTAGAAAAAAAGTAAGAGAGTAAAGCTATTTATGGTACTAATACTCAAGCTTTCTATTTTATTTGGCATTTTGTTCTTCCCTATGCATAGGAATTTTACAATTTATAATTCTATTAAGCATGCTTTCTCTTGATCTTTCAACTGTATATCATAAGCATTTTCTATGTTTTATGCCTAATTCCCAAACATATTCATACTCATAATATTCCAATAAGTAGACATCACATTTAAGCTATTTAGTTTAGATAATTACATTATTTCCAATATTTTGCTACCGTAGATAAAGTTGTTCTCCTGTGTTTGTGAATATTTCATTAATTCTGAAGGCTTAGTACACCCACATGAAAAACTACTAGGTACTGTGTTTATATTTACAATCTAACTTAACTCTTAATAATCTATGGGTTTGGGATTATTACTGTCTTCTTTTTGCCAATGAAACAAGATTAAGGGTTAGGTACCTTCTCAAGACCATAAAGCTATGGGCCTGGGATATGGCTCAGTGGCATAAGCACCTGCCTGGCAAATAGA
>NW_004524595.1:2445932-2449017 GCF_000260255.1 Octodon degus | reverse complement strand
TTAGCAATTCTGGATGGCAGAATTTTTGGAAAACTCTTTTTGAAGTTTTCCAGATATGTGCTACTTTAAATCTTTTTTTTTTAATTGGGATAACAATAAATTTACTATTTTAACTATTGTAAGTGCACAATCCAGTGTCAATTATTATATTCATAATGGTATGACACAATCATAACGATAATCCAATTGTAGAACATTTTCATCATCCTCAAAAAAGTCCTGTACCCGTTAAATAATACCTCCTTTTAGCCCTCTGCCAGGTCTTGGTAACGACTATCGCACTTTCTGTTTTTGTAAGTTTGCGTATGCCAGATACCTTGTGTAGGTGACTCTTGTGTTTTTATTTTTTATTTTTGGCAGAATTGGGGATTCAACTCAGGTCCTTGTGCTTGCCAGACAAGTGCTTATTCTACTGAGCCCCTTGGTGACTCTTATAATATTTGTTCTTTTGCGTCTGGCTTATTTCATTTAGCATATTTTCAAAGTCCACTCATTTCGTAGCATGCATCGGAATTACATTTTTTAAGGCCAAATACTGTTATTCTGTGGTATGTGAATACCATATTTTATTTATGCATTCATGTTTTGGCGGGAATATAGGTCATTTCTACCTTTTGACTGCTGTAGAAGATGTTGCCATTAACATTGGTTTACAAGCATGTTTGAGTCCCTCCTTTCAGCGCTTCTGAGTGGATGCATAGGTGTGGAATTGCTGGGTCATACGGTAGCCTGTGTTGAATGAGGAGCTGCCAGAACTACATTTTCCATAGCAGCTATAACATTTTACCTTCCCACCAGAAAGTACAAGAGTTCCAGTGTCTCTATATAAATCCCTACCCACATTGGCCAGCTTACTATTTTTAAAAGAAAGTCATCCTCATGGGTATAAAGTTGCATCTTAGAGGTTTCGACATGCAGAGCCCTACAGCCTAGTCTGTGGATAATCTGTTCTTCTGCTTAGTGGCCATTTGTGTGTCTTTAATGTTGAATTAGCTGCTCAAATCTTTTGCTCAGCTTCAAATTGGGCTGCTTATTTACTTGCTACTCTTTTTAAGTGCTGAGTGAGATTTCAGCTAGAGCCTTTACGCTGAGATACGTCATCAACACATTTTATTTTATTTTTTTAATTTTTGAGATGGGTTCTCACTAAGTTGCCCTGACTGGTCTCAAGCTTATAATCCTCTTACCTCGGCTTCTCAGAGTGCAGGATTACAGGTATGGGCTATCATGCCAGCTTGATATTACCTTTATTTATTTATTTACTTACTTATTTATTTATTTAGTATTTAGGACAGAGTCTACAGGGTCTGCAGGGTCTCACTGTGTAGATCGGACTCCTAGTGATCCTCCTGCTTAGAGCTTCCCATATGCTGGGATTACAAGTGCACATCGCCATGCCGAGTCTCAGTCACCACCTCAGCATGGATATTACTTTCAATGTCAGGAAAACAAACCTCAATGTCTTTTATGTATGATTTTTAAGAACACATAGGTGTTTGTGTCTGTGCCTGGCTTTCTTATCTCGGACTGTCTCTGCGATTGACCTCCGTTCTACCAGAGCTTGAGTTGGTCTTGGCTCCCTCTCCAAGCTCCTGCATAGCTGCTCGGCCTCACATCTGATGCTTCAGCCATTCTTCTTGATGCTTCCAAGCTTCATCTTTACGTACCTCTTGCAGACACCCTGTCTTTGCCTGGCCTCTACCTTACGCTGAGAAAAATGCTTTCCCTTCTTCATTTTCCTACCACTGCCCTTCTTGATTCACCTAGATTTTAATCAACCTTTAGATTCAGCTCCGGGTCTTGTCTTCAAATAATCCTTCTATTATTGTTTCAAGTTACTTGATCCAAAATTCATGTTGAAGTGTAATCTCCATTGTAGCTGTATTAAGAAATGAATCCTTTTAGAAAATGACTTAGCCACTTATATATAAAGCCAGTGCCTCATAAAAGGGATGGAGAGAACTAGCTGAGGGTCTTCTTGCCCTGCCACCTTCTGATCATGTGGGGACGTGCAACAGGGAGACATCTTAAGACAGCAGCCCTCTCCAGATGCTGACCCCACTGGCACCTTGGACTTCCCATTCTTCCTAACTGCGAGAAATTCATTTCCACCACTTAGCAGCCTCAGATAGTATGTTATAGTAGCACAAACAGACTGAGACCATGTCTAAACCCTTTGAGCTGAGCTATGGTCTTAATCGCACAGTTGCCACATGCTGTGGATGCCTCTGAGATTTATCTGCATAAATTACAGAGGTCCCTGTGTCTGTCTCCCACAAGGGACGCGCTCACACCTAGGAGAAAGCCTTCTCATTTGCATAGACTGAAGGTCTAGTCCACAGAAAGAGTTCAATATTGCTCAGCAGAACCAACTTTTCCTTTATTCAAACTACTGAATTGCTTACTAATGAGGCTTTGTGTTTTGTCTTTCAGTAATGCACGATAATACCTGTTTCACTGAACCCTTGTCTGAACTGGGAATTATATTTGTTGTTTCTCTTTGCATGTCTTTAATTACTAGTGAGGTTGAGTCATTCCCCATATGTTCTTTAATTGGTTGTTTCTCCTCTTTTGTGAGTCATCTGTTCAGCTCTTTTATTCAGTTATCTGTTGAAAGCATAGTGTTTTCCTCACTGATTTGAAAGAACTTCATTAAAAAATCCTATTAACCCTTTAAATATTGTACTTGCTAAAATAAATACTCTCACTGGTTCCTTGCCATTTATGTAATCTATTTTTAAATGAAGATTTTATTTATTTATTTATTTATTTATGTATTTAGAACAGGGTCTACAGGGTCTTACTACATAGATTGGATTTGTAGTGATCCTCCTGTATTCAGCCTCCCAAGTGCTGGGATTACAGGCACGCACCACCACGCCCAGTCTCAACTGCTAGCTCAGAGCACCCCAGGGGAGGGGCCAGCATGGCATGCTGGGGATCAAACCCCTGGCCCCTGTGCTTTGCCTAAGCAGGTGCTTTAATCCACTGAACTATCTGGTGGGCCCTTTTGCCATTTATTTTAACATAAATAATTTGAATAATTCTGTACTATCAAATCTTTTATTTTATTTTATTTTTTTTA
>NW_004524595.1:2426287-2438862 GCF_000260255.1 Octodon degus | reverse complement strand
CCCGCTGGCGCAGGGTAGCAGGAAGCTCTCCACACACTCACCGGACCTGGGCTAGGACTGGGTCTGGGGGTTCCCGGAAGTCGGCAGAAATTCCTACTCGGCGGGAGGGGTGGGGTGCGGCCCGAGGGGGCGGGAGAGGGTCTGGCCCATGCTGCGCCTGGGCTGGTACTGGTCCTGCAGGCGCAGGGTAGCAGGAAGCTCTCCACACACTCACCGGACCTGGGCTAGGACTGGGTCTGGGGGTTCCCGGAAGTTGGCAGAAATTCCAACTCGGCGGGAGGGGTGGGGGGGCGGCCCGAGGGTGTGGGAGAGAGTCGGGCCCATGCTGTGCCTGGGCTGGGACTGGTCCCGCTGGCGCAGGGTAGCAGGAAGCTCTCCACACACTCACCGGACCTGGGCTAGGACTGGATCAAATCTTATATATAAAGTTTACCAATTTTATATTAATTAACTTGAGTGTTCTATAGTGACTTTCCAAAGTATACTTAAAATGGTATTTGATAATAATAATCAAATTAAATGGAAGTCAACAGCTTTATGCATTTTTGGCTGGAAATTTTAAGTATAATTATATTCATAGAAATCATTAAGTAAAAAAAAAAAAAAGGAAAAACCAAAGTGAGGAGTCAGTAAATTTATACAGTAAATTGAAATTTCTTTAGGATTTTTTTAGTTAGTAGAGCCAGGGAGAGGAAACAAAAGCCCTAAATTTCAAGTGAGATGTAAACTGCAAAACAATAGGCAGGCCTAGAGGATCAGAAGGTTTAGAAAAGAGCTTACAAATTAATAGTCCGTACAGCACATTGCTCAGAGATGGGTTTTCACTGACCCAAGTCTGGGTCAGTGCTGGCTTTTAAATCTGGAATGATGAGCATGTGGCTGAGTGGTGAAGTGCTTACCTCACATCCACAAGGCTCAGTCCCTGCAAGCAGTGCCTGGTGGGAAAAGCTAAATAAAAACCTGGCCCTGTTGGGTCTAGCTTTCTGGTGGCCATGATTGGCTGCACGTATCTACTACACTATCTAGTGTCCATGTTGCTTCAGCTCCCCATAGTCCTCACCATGCCCTGGAGTACCCATTTCTGAGCCTGAGGGTCAGTGTTTGCTTCTCATCTTGTCTTTGGTCCACTTCACTGTTTGGCTTCACCTCACAGTATTCTGTGGGAAGTGGGGTTTTGGTGTGGGATATTGAGACACACAGAGCTGAGTGATCTCAGTAAGTATGGAGCTATGAGGATTAAATTTAATCTAGTTCTGAGCTGGCAACAGTCTGTGAGATTTTAGCTTATCTATTTCTGAAAGGCAAACGATAATCTGCTCTTGCTCCTGCTCACCACCTCTCTCCCAGTCCCTTTTCCCCTTGTTTTGGATCTAATGAACATGATTTACGTTGCCTTCAATTCAGAAATTCTGTAACTAAAGCTCAGCCACAGAATAGACGGTGAGATGAGCCTAGAGAAGCAGTGGGTATCTTTTATTAATCCTAATAGCCACAGGTGATAATGCTAAATAAATAGGATTATGGGCTCAATTTCTTTGGACAATAGGAATGCTTTAAGCCCCCAAAAAATTAGAAAAAAAAGGACCAAAAGTTGGTCAGATGTTTAAGATTATAGAAGAAATAATTTTTAAATATTTAGAAATATAATTCAGAAAAAAATGCCTTTCTGGTCTATTTAACCTTGAGCAAAAAGAAGCCACCTGAAACTCCAAGTGAGAGGATCTTGACAGAGGAGAGGCCAGATTTGGATTCCTGACAGCTGTATCCCTGACAAATGAGGAGATAGCCAAAGTGCACCCACGCTAAACTTGGCTTTGTGCCTTCATGGCCCAGCCAGTAGCTCTCACAGGCTATCTCAGAGATGCAGCAGCATGACCCTGCTAGGGTTCAGGAAACAGTACTCCGAAGTACACAGCTCTGATTTGCTGAGAGCACTGAACTCAAGGGGAACCAAGGTCTCTCTGAGTCTCACTCATCTCTCTCTTTTCCCTCTTTTCCTCCTAAAGGACAGAAAGGAACTTTTCTGAACTTTTCCTGTCCACCCAAAGGTCATAGCCTCCAAAGGATGAACTTATGGGAAAGTAGGACAATGCTGTACCTTGAACTCAGAAGAATTTTAGCATAGGCTGTTGTCCATTCTTTAGGTCAACTCGCCCTCTCTAAAAGCCATGTGCACTGTCTTTAGATCCCCCCCTTCCTCCTCCCCATGAAGAGGAGTATATAAGCTTCTCAGTCACATGAATGGGTTATTGCTAACTCATTTTCCTGTGGTGGTCTCATGTGCATATAAAGATATCTTTTCTCCTGCACTAATCAGACTGTTGTCAGTTTATTTCATCAGACTTCACTACCAAACCTTTAGAATTAGCAAAAGGGAAGTCCTTTCCACTCCAGTAGTGACCGCGGGCACCTTGCCAAGTCCTGGCCCTGCCGTTATTTGCTGCGATCTTAATGTAGGACAGGTACACAGTCGCAAAGCATCTATAAAACAGAAGCATTGACAGGACCCTCTTGCAGAATTTAGAGAGATTCATAGAGGCAACCCATAGGAAAGAACTTGGCACATAGACTGGCATTCAGCAAGGGCTCAACTGGCATTCGTTCTCATTAATATTATCATCACAATCATTATGATCACAAACAAGACTCTCCTGAATAATTGTGTTGCTGTCAAAACAGCTTTCAGTGGTGAAAAGTACAAGAAATGCAGCAGGAACAAATTCTCAAGGACATAGACACTGTAGAGAAGCCTAAATGGTGGCATGTATGGCAGGAAAAAACAGAGCAGCTGCTGTGATTTCACAGGTTCACTCTTATTTTTTATTTTTTATGTATTTTACTACAGGATCTATAGGGTCTCACTATACAGATCAGACTCATAGAGATCCTCCTGTTTTCAGCCTCCCAAGTGCTGGAATTACTAACGCACGCCACCACGCCCGGTCCTAATCGCTGTCTCAATGAGCCCTGGGGGCAGGGCCAGCATGGCATGCGGTGCCAGGGATTGAACCCTTGTCTCTACACTTTACTTAGGCAGGTGCTTTAGTCCACTGAGCTATCTGGCCCACTCTCACTGTTATTTAAATACAAAAGTTATCAAGAAGTCTTAGATTTTTGCTAATCATTTTAGTAGAGCCTTTGAGAACTATCCATGTTTCATATAGATGTGGAAGTGACATTCAGCTTAGGGTTTTTAAATCAATATTCTACCTACATGGTTTTTTTAAAAAAATATTTTTCATTGGTACATTTTAGATATACATAGTTATAACATTCATCACAGGGGGTTTGGAGCTGTACATGATGGATCTTGCTTCTTTTTTCCTCCTGTTCCCTTTTTTCTCTTCAGCCTTTCTTTCCCTCCTTTACAAAGCTTTGTTTCTATTTTTCTCTTTTAATTTTTCTTTTTTATCTTTCTGAGACAGGGACTCACTATGCAGTTCAGACTGGCCTTGAACTCACTTTGTAACCCAGGCTGGTCTCGAACTTGCCACAATCCTCCTGCCTCAGCCTTCCCTTTGCTGGGATTACAGGCATATGCTACCACACTCGGATTTTTCCTTCTATTCTTTCAATTTTGTTCTTGTCTTCTGATGACCTCTCCCAGGTTTTTCAAGGAGTGCTAAACTAGGGGTCAAGGGACAGTTGGTAGCCTCTATTTGGAGTTTATAAGCACACCCTATTTAGTCTATGTTATAATTTGCAAGTGTGTCCCCTTCAGACAATTTGTAGTAAATTACATTTCCATATTTTGATTTCTTTCTTCTTTTCATACTAACCAGTTGAATCAAAAATACCTCTACAAATGCTTATGTTTTATTATCTGACTATTTTCTACAATGTTTCATAAAACATGTGGTCTATTCTACAGTTAGAACGTTTGTCACACAATTGTGTAATGAAATGCCATATTCCCTTACCTGAGTGCTGTATAGGATGCAAACAGGTACATGTTCACTGACCGACCGATGGCTGACAAAGGCAAATGCAGCTATTCTTTAATAGAAAAATATATAAGGGAGCAAGCATCGCCCTGAAATTCAGACCTATCCTCTCAGTTCTGCCCCAAAGTAGCCTTGAGCAGGTCATTAAATAGCACATTTGGAAGCGCTAAGGCACACTGAAAGAGTGTGATTCTCTGGAAGCTGATGGGTGTTAGAGGAGCAGGTACTTTCTACCTAGCCAAGGATGTCCACACCCGAGAGAACAACTGCTGGGATCACTGCAGTCAGATCCTCAGGGTTCAGAAACCACCGATAGATCCTGGGGTTTTGGGCAAGGGAGCTGTCAAGGTCACTGATTTGAGAACAGGGAGCAGAGGGAGAGCAGCACCCTTTAACTAATAGCTAGGAATTAGGAAAAAACCTGAAACCAAAGGCTCCAAATGCCGCACACACCCTCATTAGAGATACCGACTGATAGGTTAGGAACTGCACTTGATGCACCTCCTAGGTGCAGCTACATACTGAGCAGGGTGGAAGATACTTATAAAGGTTTATACTACACACCCTTTTTCTCCTTAGGGAACAGAGAGTAGAAAGCAAGCAAGAACAAAACAAAAATCACAGGTCACAGGTACCCACATTCTAATGGAGGCCAGGATTTTAGGTTGTGGGTTCAGGGTGTTCATTTGTACATTCCACGTTTCAGTGTTCTTCTCCTCTAAGATGACCCCATGGGGTTTCAGTATGTACCCATCGCTCATTTGAAGCCCTGTTACAAAAAGGGCCAAGAGTTGTTACCTTCTATAAAGAGTTGAAAGATTGACTCTTCCTTCTTCCTTGTCTGGTCAGTGATGTTTATAACACTGTGGTCCATGCTTGACTTCATTTGTTTCAAGATCTTTTCTGGTTGTTATAAAAGATTGATGCCAATCAAATCTTGTAAGAAACTTCTTCCTTCTTTCTGAGATCTCCTAACAGGCACAATTTTCTTTAATCAAGACCCTGTTTCATCCACTTCTGAACATTTGTTTATAGCGTGTGCAGTAACACGAGATCATTCACAGAATCACTGAAGTGCAGACCTGGGGAAGACTCTTAGAAATGAAAATTTCTCATTTCAGGCTAGCACAGTCCTGTTCATTTCATGGTTAATTCTTGGCTAAATTACTTTGCTCCTTTTCAAAGGAGCGTCTTTTGACTGTTAGTTTTTCCTTTAGAGTAAAGCTCAAATTCTTTATAGTGGCTCAATATTGTCTTCTGTCCCCCTAGGCTCAAGACTTTCAGTTTATGCTGTGATCCATCCATCAGGTCATTTACTCTATGACCAGTAGTAAGACTAGCTGCTGTCATCAGTGTCATTTTACTCAAGGCCACCAAGCCTCTGTGTATATTATCCCCTCTGTCTTCCCTCCACTGCTCCACCTATACATCTTTTCCTCACCCTTAAAGGCCTATGCAAGGATTGCCTTCTTTGGGGTGACATTTCCAGTTCCCTCAGGCAAACTTGGTCTTATTCTCCTTTCTTACAGCCATAACTTTGTTTATAATATAAAACTTAGTACATTATTGTGATGTCGTACTTCCAGTTCCAGATAACCCACATTCTCCCCCAGGTGAGTCTCAATTCATTCACTCAGCATTAATTTGTTCATTCTCACCAGGATTTATTTCAGGATTGGCACACAGTAATACCTATCAATGATTCCTAAATTCAACTAAGGGGAATCTAGGTTTAGGAATGTAAAATCATTTATAAATTTCTATAAAGGTCAAATTTGAACGTTTAAGAAGAGGTTTAATTGATAGGTACCCTACATGTCTTTAAGCATTCTGATGGACTGATTTAGATATGAAGGCAAAGAGAGCATCTGTAAAGTTGGATGATCTTTAGTTTGACTGCTTGAAATGGCACAGAAACTATAAGCTAAATGGCCTTTCTAGGAATCTGGGTAATACAGGGATTCATATGATAGCCTCAGAATTACACTCCATAATTCATTTTAAAAGGCAGAAGATTAATATGATCTGAAGAGAAACCAGAGTATCATAGTTGGTTTTAGGGACTCAGAATTATACCCAAGGCTGTTAGGAATTCAGAAAGCCAAACATCTTGAGATCCCAGGTGTCTCAGTTATTCTTCTCTCATTGCTGGGGCGAATACTCAACACCCAAAATGAAGGAAGGAATGGTTTATTTAGCTCACAGTTAATGGAGGTTTCAGTTCATACTCGGTTGGCTCCAAGGCAGACTGGCACATGGCAGAGGGCAGTAGTTCATAGTGGTGGCAAAAAGGAAGAGCAAATGGGAGGAATAACAGCAACAATGGCAACAGAGAGCAGGTCTCTCTCTCTGTCTCTCTTATGTTACATTAAGGCTATCTACCCTAGGCTGGGTGTAGCACTCACATCTATAATCCCAGCAGTACTCAGGTCCATAATCCCAGGAATACTCAGATTCATAATCTCAGCCTTGGATCATGAATTAATCACAAACTGTAGAACTGTACCTCAATGACTGTATGAGGTTTTGGGGGGATAAATGCACACAAACCATAACACCAGGTAATTGGATAAAAGTGATGAAATAGGAGAGTTAATTCCAAATTCCTGTCCAGTGGCGGCTCACTGGCTGAAGGCTGCCTCACTGATGAGTAATAGAGATTTCAGAATTATGACATGATTTTTAATATGTTCTGCTTTCTAATCTTTGTTGTCTTTCTACATTCTTAATATTTGCCATCAACCTTTAATGAGGTTCTATATCTTCATTTTGTAGGGTATATTTCTGTTAATTTATCACCTTCAGTCCCATGAGAAATGTGTTTCAGCAAGACATGAATAAATTACTGTAAAGCATATTTATTTAGCACAATCTAATTATTGCAATATTCAGTAAAGGAAAATAAATAAATCATAAATGAAGAGTAATAAGGGTAGAACTTTGCCCATGTGCTTATGGTGGATGTGGAACAGGGCAGGGAAATGCACACGCATGTGTATATGTGTGTATATCTTAGTCTTGAAAACACACTGTCATGATTTGGAGGATCCCAGACAGGACGTCTAGGCAAAGACACTGGCCTGAGCTGTCCAGTACAGTGGTCATTAAGACTTCATGTGGCTACTGAACATTTGTCATGTGGCTGGTCCAAATTCTGATATGTTTTAAGTGCAATATACACAGTAGACTTAGTTTTTTTTAAAAAAATGTAAAATTATTTGGAAAGAAAGTTTGAAGTTTCTTCAAATATTAAATACAAGACTTGATGTACGCCTCACAATTCAATTGCTGTGTAGCTACACAAGAGAAATGTAAACTTGCGTCCACACAAATATTTGTATGTGGATGTTCACAAGTAGTTTTTTCTGTATGTAATAGTCTCAAAGGATGGAAACAGCTTACACATGCACCAAGTGGAAGGTGAGTAAACAAACTATGATACCTTCGTGCAGTGGAATATTATCCAGCAAAACAAAAGAACACAGAACTGATGCACCACAACATGAATAAACATAAAGAATATTATGCTAAATGAAAGAAGCCATACATGAAACGCCACACATTTTATGATTACTTTTATGGCTATTGAGGCCAAAAGTAGCTTGACATTTGTCTCAGGCTGGGGAAAGACACTGCCAATGACTGCAAGTGGACTGAGAGCTTCTCTTGAGGTAATGGAACTGTTTAAAATCAGATTGTACACAACTCTGTACATTAATTTATAAAGGCATTTCATTTTATACTTAAAGTGAACACACTTTTGAGGATTACAAATTATAATCCATGTCATCCATATGTAATAAATTTAATGCAACTTAGAGTACTTATTCTCATTAATATGTAATAATTCTTATAACCTTTAGTAAAGTGGTTTTTATGTTGTATATACATTGAAATAATACTATTTTGAATACACAGAATTTTAAATAAAATACATTATTAAAAATCAATTTTAGCTTTTACTTTTCCTTTGAAATGTGACTACTACAGAATTTTAAATTATGTATGCAGTTACATTATTTCTTAATGGACAGCATAACTTTAGAAGGCCCCGTGGTGGCAAGTAAGCAGCACCATTCCTCCAGTAAATTTAGAGCAAGTCCTTCCCCTCTGGCTCACAGCAGTCTCCTGTCAGAACAGGGAAGGGAATCTTTTAAAAAAACTATGAAAAGGAGGCACTGATCCAAATCACCACTGTTTTTCCCCACAGAATACAACAGTGCCCTGGTGCTTGGAAGATGAGTGGTGGGCTGAGTGTGTGTGGAGGAGGGTGCTGGCCCTCTGCCAGTTGGCCCAGGAGCCTAAGGGGACATTGTGTCTCACATTAGTGAGGCATGCATCATGTCTGAAAATGGAACATGCTCACTGCACATCCTGTCTGTATATTCCATGTCTCTCAATGTCAGTTTATCTGCTAAAATGAGGTAAGCTAGCAAAAGTGTCTGGGAGGATTAAGCTGAAATGCTTTTAGCTGAGACAATGTTATATTTTATTTTTTAAAATAATCCCACAGCTAGCACAGTGCCAAGTGAGGTCCCTGGAGGAGTAGAACAGAATTATGATCACATCGATTCCTGTCTGCATCAGGGTTCTCAACCCCACCATCCCATGAAAAGTACAGAGCGTAGGCGTGTGCTAGGTTTTTTATGTAGGTAGGTGCTGAGGTCTTTGATACCTTTTGGGTTAACTAGTCTGAGTGAGCTCTGGGTAATGCTATTTTGAAAGGTTTTAAAACAGACTCTAATGAGAAAAACCAACCCAGGGGCCTTGCTCAGCAGGTACTTAATAATAGACTTTGGATTAATACAAAGAGAAGGCAGAGGTGACATAAGAAGGAGCTGCAGAACCCCACAGGTTACACACACACACACACACACACACACAAACACACACACACCCTTCCAGCCCCATTCTCAGAACTCTCCAACACTCCTTGCATTCTCTGCAGTCCCCCATGGACAGCCGTGGGGCTGGGCCTACAGCTTATGAGACAGCCGCTTCTGTGCTGGACAAGCTGCAGCAGCCGTGTCTTTCCAAGGCCAAGTTCAACTCCCCCTCTCTTTTAATGTCCCTGGTCAGTCCTGTTCCTGCCATCTAGACAAGACCATGCCTATCTTGTCCCCAAACAAAGAGTTTTCTCACTAATTAAAAACAATTCTCAGAACCTCTTGACTCTTTTCTATATCATACAACCTTGGTCCGCTTGCTACCTGGCCCCCTTTCCAGGCCTGCAATTGTCTCCTAGTGCTAGTCTGACAACTTTCCCTTTAAGATGTGAAGACTCCAACTGCTCATCCTCCAGATGGAGCCTGCCCAGGGCCAGCACAGCAGAACAATTACATTCCTTGATAAGGCCATTGCAATCCTAGGAATGTAACCATCACATGCACTTGCTCAATAGCAGAACTATTGGAAAAAGGAGAGAGAAGAAGGCAATAAATGGAAAGTTAGATTTCTGAAATTTCTCATCTATACACCTTAAGTGTTTGGTATAGTGCTTCACAAAATACTCATCCTGGTGATGTGAACCCAATTTACTTGAATGGTGAGATTGTCAGCAAAGAAAGGAATTCTCTTAGTTCCAGCTTACTTTCCACCAAGTGCTCCTGTGTTAGAAGTTTGGAGACAATAGGAAAAAGACAATATTCAACAAGGAGCTTAGCAGATCTAAAAGAGTTGAGTCTATCCTGGAGGGGAGCATACATTATTTTAGAAATAACTTGACTCATAAAGTTAAGCTCCGGCCAAATGCAAGTCACATCCTCCAAATGCAGAGCCCATTTCAATTCCAGGATGTGGACAGGGTCTTCTGTAATTTTGCTCACAAAATATGGCCTCCCAAGGTGCAGTGGCCATGTAGGCTCTTCTCTACTGACACAAGGAGCCATACTGTGGTAGAACTTATTGACCTTTCAACAGATATATCTATATGTATCTTTTCTCTCTCCTTCCCCTTCCCCATCCCCTCCCCCTCTCCCTCTCCCTCTCCTTCTCCCTCTCCCTCTGACTCTCCATCTTCATCTCCATCTCTATATCTGTACTAAGAACTTAGGCAGGGTACTTTTGCATATGATTTACTACATAAATGTTATCAGTTTGGTACAGTGGAATAATAACAGGAAAACAAGTGTTATTCAGAAAAAGTCCCTGGATTTCTGGGTGATAGACAGCTGATGTAAGAATTGGGAGAGTATCAAGGAAGTACCAGAAAACCTTACATATTTGTTACATTTCTTTCTGCCTTCTCTTGTAGATAGTTATTGACAAGGACTATTTTTGAAACTTGATGCATCCTATCACATAGTGACTGCTTCAGTGGATCATGCAATTCTATAGACAGACATGGCAAAGATATTAAGGAATGGGGATTTATAATTTTGTAATATATAAGCAAATAGCTCCTTTCTTTCTAATGTGGGGAGTGACTGCTTTCCAACTTGCTGGGATGATCCTCTGTACCCTGTGAACAGACTGTTCCACCTGGAACTCTGAAACACTCCTCAGGGTAGGATAGGCACTTTTCTTAACTCTCTCAATTATCTTAACTATCAAAATCAAAACAAAATCAAATTAATAGAAGAACAGACACTGAAAATGGGCCTTCCCACAAGAGCTCGGGGTAGTGAGATTTCACATCTGGCCCAGAAGACCGTTACTGCTGTTCCGTCTCCTAGCAAGGGAAGAGAGCCCACCTCTTAGCACTAGGGAGACCTTCTGAAAAAGTGCTCATCTTCTAGATTTCTTGTCACTCCCATGGACATTTCAAGGAGTTGCCTCACACGAGGTTGGTCAGTTGGTCTTCCTATCTGCTTTTTTTCTTTCTTTATCTCCCTCTTAGAAAACACATGAAAAGAATTTAAAATAATTGAAGACATTTTCAGAGTCTTACCATGGTAGAACTCAAACTAATCTCTGAGATTGTTATTAGTGAAGAGGCTCTAGAGGCCCCAGGAAGGCGGTTGGCATCTTGAGCTCCCACCAGAGTCAGACAGCAGGCTGCATCAGCTCATCATTTTGGAGTTGTCACTGTATTTTATCATGTGTTATATTGCTATAACTTGGTTTTTCCATGGTTATATTCCAGGTTTGATCAAAGAGGACCCTGTGTTTTGCTTTATTACAGAGATCAAAGGTGGATGCCTTGTCTGCTGAAGACAGAACAATTAACTCTGGTTTGCTTTCTCTCAAGGCACTGACTATGCTATTTGCAAAGCATCCCCTGAGTTCCCCTCAAAAATCTGGAGACCAGGTACTGTGTGTGGTGATAAGGATGCCTCAGATAAAGACAAAGTGGCCTCATGAACAACCAAACAAAACAAACCCCATAGCAAATTGCCCAGCAAGCAGACAGAGGAGAGAAAGCTACGGTGGACCAGGTAATGGCCAATGGGAACCAAGATGCTGCATATTCTTTTTTACTTTCTTTCCAGCCCAGGTTCAAACCAGTGTTTCCTACATGTATTTTCCCTGCAAACAACTTGAGAGCTTAAAAGTAACTGATGTACTTTATCCTCAAAAATGTGATTAACTTGCCTGTGTGGGTCTAGGGCTTTGAAATGTAAAGACATGTCCAGGAAATTCTAATGTACAGGTAAGTTTGGGAACCACTGGGATGAACTGTTTGAAAGCATCAATGAGAAGATCCAGGAAGTACACACTCTCCTGACTCCAAAACCCTGACCACAGACTCTTCTACCTAAATAATGAATATGTAGTAAGAACTCAGAATACCATATATTCTAATTGAAAATAAAGGGTTTTGTTCGCCTTTAGGACAGCCCTGCAGGGATCTTTCTGGAGAAGCAAGAGATAAACTTTCATTGAGACTCCATACTTAAGCAAGTCAGGTAGAAGCTGAAGCATTTGCCAGAATATCCTTCAAGGATAATGGTAAATCCAGTGACTTGAAGTTCCTTCCGGAAAGAGAACATTATAATAATAACAACAGCACTAGCCACCTACCCTGTGGCACACAAAGAACTGGATATGGGACTGCTTCATGGGGACACAATTCTAGAGCACAAGGTGAATGGCAACCTCTGGGGTACTGTGCTGGTGAGGACAATGTTCTAATACAGTGTCATTTAATCTTCACATAAATTGTAGAGAAAATTATCATACTAATTTGGTGGACGACAAGATTGAGGCAAAAGGATCTGAAGGGTCTAGTGGTGGAACTGCGTGAGGTATGAACCTGGTCTTACTAGCACACAGCTTTCTGCTAGGGACCAGGAAGGGGCAGAGGGGCAGGAAGAAAGGCCCTATTCTCAGTCTGTGTTTAGCGACTTAACAAGCTGTAAGGAAAAAGCAATCTGTGAGAGGGCTGAGACCAGAGGAAGGTAAAGGGAAGCAATGGAGTGAGTGTTAGAAACCAGGCATCAGGAACAGTAATAATTGATAGGCACGGAGCAAAACCTGAACAAATGAGAGAGCTCTAGGGATGCGCTTCCCAGTCAGATTATTCAGTGGCCACGCCCACATCACCCCCCAGCAGTGGTTGAGCTCTGATCACCAGCAGCCCTGTTGCGCTGGGCTCAGCCTCACCCAGACACTTGGCGTGGCAGCAATTTAACAGTACCTTGCAAAACTGATAGATTGTTATTCTCAACATAGACTGCTTTATTCTTAAAA
>NW_004524595.1:2382448-2426080 GCF_000260255.1 Octodon degus | reverse complement strand
TGGGGGATTGAACCGCGGTCCCTGATGCTTTTGCTAAGCTTGTTCTAAGTAGGTTCTTTAGACCACTGAGCCATCTCTCCAGCCCCATGAGTTCAATATTGATGAGATTAAATTAGTGCATTTTTTTTTTTAAAGGGAAGAAACAAAAAGAAATTAAAATCTATGATGGGTTGGAGGGGTCCCACCGCTAATACTCAGAATTCTGTACAACAGAACCCAACCAGTTTTTACTGCCTTGTGTGAAGCTTCCAGTAGTGCTCATTATAGAGGGTCACCTGGTGTCACTCTTGATGGCAAGTTAAACATGGTTATGCTGCAAAGCTGCAGAGATGAAAGCCAGGCCAGAACACCAGACAAGGGCAGAGCCTGGCCACCTGCAGGAGCATTCTGCCTGGATCACTTTCTAAGTGTCCAATTTATTTTTGTGTATTGATGATGGTCACTTGCCATGCCTAAATCTTGATCAGTCATTTAATATACACAAATGATTTCACGTCATGCAATCTGTGTATTTTAGGTTTATACACAGAGCCTTCTAGGGCTTCAAAGAAGAGTTGCTAGTTTGTTTCATTACATTTAAGACATTACCAACTGCAAAATAAACTTGACATATCCTAACACAAGAAATTAGATGCTGTGAGTGTACTAACTCAGGCTTTCAAGGAACTTTGATTATTTTATGTACTGCAAATCCTAAATACACCTAACATATTGTTATAAAATGAACTCTTGAGAGTCCAAAGGACCAGGGCAAAATTCTGTCCAGTGAAATCACATGATCAGGCTCTGGAAGGATCAGCCTTTTCAACAGCCCAGAAGCAGGACCTGCCACCATTTCACATCTCATTCCACTTCCTCCTCAATGGGCAAGGACTAAGTTTCTTTTCTTTGCTACATATCCAGCAAGTAACCTGTCCCTGGCATATAGTAGGTCCTCAGGCATCTCCCTTGAGCTGCAACAGCATTTGTCTACTGCTTCTAGCAGGACTGATATTTGAAAGATTTTTGCCCAAAGAGATGTCCTCAGATGGAAGTTTTACAATTATACAACATGATGAATGCATTGCTGTACATGGAAGAGTTTTGAAAACTGCACGCTTCTTCCTTACGGGGTCTTATGGCACAGACTCATGAAGCCCTTTCTGAGAAAAGTCTAGCCAGGTTTTTCCTTTCCAAGAGGACTGGAAAACATGAAGCAAATATCTGGTACATTCAGGTGATGTGTCAGCTTTCTTCCGAATTTCCTTTCTAGTCTAAGTCCCATTCCATCCTGAAGAAAGCATTTTCTTGATTCATTTTGCCATATTTTCTCAATTCTTGGTTTACTTTCTAAGAAGGCTCAGCCTATTAGTGTTAAATACTGGGCTTGGGAACGTGTGCACCTCATGCCATCTCTTGGAGGAATATATTACAATGAAAAATGGGCTTTAATAACAGAATGTTGAGAAAGATGACACAGAGATGATTTACCAATGTATATATTATGACATATTAAATTGCAGACAGTCTGGGTGAGACTGAGTCTTAAATGATACATCCAATATCTGCATCAGCACACAGCCAAAGTAGCTTCAGAAAAACAAAACCATAGAAACCTCTATATGTCACCAGGAGAGGCAGAGCTAAAGCAAAACCCTCCCTCATCCCCAGCCCTCCTCAGAAATGGCTCTGCAGTGGGCTGATGCCTAGCTGCAGAGCACTGAACTGAAAAAGTGGTTAATTAATGAAAAACTTAAAATTCAGCAATAAAATTACCTTTTGCAGTGACTGACAAAGGCAGTATAAATAATTCATCCTCTCTCACAGTTGATTGAACAGAGTGCCTTTCCTCCTTTGTGAACAGCATAGAGACATTTATTTTTCTTGCTGCCACATTTTGTAGCTGCTACAAGTGTCACTGACTAAGCCTGGCCAGAGAACTGAGAAGGAGCAAAGAAAATTTAACTGTGAGCTGTTTTTGGTTGGGATTTCCAAATGCTAGTGTGCTTTTCAGGAGGGCGGCCCAAAGGGTAAACAGGAAGGGTTTTCAAGTGGTGGGTTGTGCAGCAGTCCCTGCACAGGCCATGGCCATTTGGAGTGGGTGGTTCTGGCTGCAGGTTGGCTTCTTTACTGCCCTGCATGGTGTCCTCGCTGTTACCACCTTCCAGGAAAGGAAAGACAAAAAGGTGGGTGGGTGGGGCCACTAGTCAAGAAAGATAGTTAAAGAGAAAGAACCAAAGAAGGGCTGCAGGGGCAGACAACATTTTGGCCCTAGCCTTTCAAGGCTATAATATATCACAGAACTCAGTTGTGTCCCAAATTTTCTGATCAAGGAGATTATAGATCGACAGAGCAATGTGATCGATGATGTAGAGTATGCCTAAGGAGAGTCACATGGAGAGAAGACATTCTCTCAGGCTTTCACAGAGAGTAAATTGGTCAAGCAATGGTCATGACTTATCCACATGGCTGACACTATCCACAAAGGATCTACAAACTGTGGTACAGGGTTTCAGGATAAATCCTGAAGGGACTTGACTGATCTTATCAGATACAAAAGATGCATTTCTTGTTATATAGGTCTTGGTTTATCTTGGTCTTAACAATCCAGCAGAAAACTATAAAAAATGAGGTATAAAAAGTAAAGCCATATTAATATGCTGAGCTGTGAAAGGCTCAAGTCAACAACTTCTGACATTGCCAGTCCTTCAAATAACCCACTACTATGATGGACTACTGGACTATATGGGATTATTTTGCTGAATTCATGCACTTACAATATTTAAGTGGCAATGGAATACCCATCTCTAACAAAACTAAACAAAAAAGGGGATACAAAGGAAGGACCATTTTGTATCTATATATACAAAATAGGATAGATATACAGCTACTTTCTCTTAATTCAATGAGAAGAAAGATTTGTACTAATAGTGTTTCAACAGGATATCATGTCTGCATCTTGTACTATGAATAACCACTAAGAAGATAACAATATGCAATGTATTAATTATTGAAACTGTCTTATTAATCGGTTTTGAAACTGTCTCATTGCTCTCTGTTTCTCAATAAAATTAATAAAAAAAAGCAAGAACCTGAAAGAATAAACAAAATCTGAAAGATACAATAAAAAAAGAGAAAGAACCATTTTGAATTTGATGGATGTGCCTCTTGTATCAGGGTCCTATTTGCTCATCTGTAAAATTGGCATGTATTATTAATATTTTCTCAGCAGGACTGGGTAGGAAGAGCAATTGCATGGTGGTGACGTGGCCATGGGCAATGGCAACTCTTGAAAATGATCCTTGTGTGTGGTTTGCAGCAGGACCCAACTCTGCTTGGCCTCCAAAGTTGTGCTAGGTCCCTCTACTTTTTACTGTGGGTTTTGAGATGCTAGCCTGGCCTCTTGGCAGGAACTTTTTCAACATCCAAGGAAGAAGGCTGGAGTCAAGGAACCCAGAGGACTTCTAATCATATGGCACTACTGGCAAGCCTTTTGGACATAGATTGTTAAATTAAACCTGCAGTTGGATTAAATAACTTGAATTTCATCCAACATGCAAACTCCTTGTGATATCTCCATGATGGCTACCTTTCATTCATCCTTAAGAAGCTGAAATACCAAATAACCCAGCCTTTTAGAACTACAGCAGTATCAACAATAACACCTACTGAGACCTCACATTGATTAGGTCACTTAGTCCTATCTCTACAACGTAAGAATTTCACTACTTTGGTAAATTGCCTGACCTGATAGCCTTAGTTTTTCTGTCTATAAAATGAACTAGATACTAAAATGTGCTTGTAAGTTAGTCATAATAATAAATGGGAACGTACCAGGCATAGGATGTGACTCAGATTGTGCTCAATAAATGTGACATTCTTTCCCCAGATGAGGTGAGAGGCAATGTCTCCTTTTATAAGTGAGGTCACAGAGGTGCAAGAAAACAGATAGGGTTCTTTTATGATCCCAATAGTCAAGGGACAGCAAAGTGCTTTCCTAGGACCAGTGCCAATCCCACCACCATGTTAGTTGGCTTCCCTCTTACGGGTACACATTTATATTCACGTATTAAAGGGAGACAGGTTTAATTTGGCTCATAGCTACAGGGGTTTTGGTCCATGTCAGCAAACTCCCAAACAAAAATATCATGGCAGAAGGGCATGACAGAGCAAAGCTGCTGTGTTCATGATTAAGGAAACAGAGTAGGGGAACAATTTCAGAGAGAAATGGGTGAGCCACCAGAGATAGACACACAGGTCATGCCTTTGTGGCCCACCTAGATATACCCAGAGGTACATTCCTCTAATCCCTCAGACACATTCCAAAGCTGGCCAAGTTGGTATTCTACCCAAACTATCCTTGCCAACTTGATACCCAAATATATCTCCTTAATCTATACTTAATTTCCAAATAAGCACAACATGATACCTAACATGATACAATTATACTGTGTACAACTCAGACATAATAATCACTTCCTCAGAGGCTCAAAAGTTCCAGAATTTTTCAACAATTCAAGTCCAAGTCTTTTCTAATACTCAAGGTAGACTCTTAGTTATAAACCTCTGTAAGAGTAAAAAGTTATGGGAGGAGTACCATGGCATAGGGTGAGCATTTCCATTCCTACAGAAAGAAATGGGCAGATAGCAAAGAACTGGATAAAAGTGAGACCAAAATCTGGCAGGAACAAAAAACAGTACTGTAGCTCCATATTCACCCAGGGTACATGGTAGTGAGATTTGGATTCCAAAGAGCCTTATCCCTATGGCCTTGCTGGTTGTGGCCACAAAGCCTCTCTTCTGAGCTTCTCAACTTTTTTTGTATTTAGGACAGGGTGTACAGAGTGGACAGGGTCTCACTGCATAGATTGGATTTGTAGTGATCCTCCTGTTTACAGCCTCCCAAGTGCTGGGATTATAGGCACATGTCACCATGCCCAGTCTACTTATTTCTTTTTCTTTTTCTTTTTATATTTAGATGGGCTGCTCAACTCACAGCCTGCAGTTTTCCTAAGGTAATGCTTTAAGTGCCTGGTATCTCCAATTTTAAGGGGTCTCCACTATACCTTTGGGAATTCCTGCACCTCAATGCACTGCTTTCTCAGGGACTCCTTGTCTGGATTTGCAGGC
Organism: Octodon degus; assembly: GCF_000260255.1. Taxonomy (NCBI): domain Eukaryota; kingdom Metazoa; phylum Chordata; class Mammalia; order Rodentia; family Octodontidae; genus Octodon; species Octodon degus. The sequence goes on along the minus strand of NW_004524595.1, from coordinate 2,420,971 downwards.
TTTTCTCATAAATCTGGGTGTGCACCTCCAGGACCCCAAAACTATTGCTTTCTATATGACAGCAAAGCCAGAATTGCATGGAAGGTGCCAAGATCTTCTGCCAGCCAGAACAATAGCAAGGCTCCCTTAAGCCATGGCTACATGAGCTTCTGTTTACTTGGATGGCTGAGTGTGGTGAAATAAATCCCATGAAACCAGTGGTCTGGTTGGAGCTTCTCAGGCAAGGGACCCAAGGCATCGCTTGTCAGTTGAAAGGTTTATACCTTTTCAACTTCAATCCTGGAAAGGGTGGAGTCTTGCCAATTCCTGAAATGCCCACAAGGAATCTTTCTCCTGTTTCTCTACAAAACTCTTTAACGGTGTTAATCTCTTAAGTAGCCATATGTCCATTAGTCTTAAGTTTATATGTGGTTCTTTCTGGGCCAAATTTTAGGTTTTTCACATTTTTCCATTCTACTTTTGGTCATAAATTCTCATAATGTATCTGGCTAAAAGTAGTACCCATGCCACAGCCTGAATGTTGGGTTGCTTTAACATTTTTCCACCAGATACATTTGTCCATTGCCCTTTATCTCAGTCCCTTTTAATGTCTCAGCACATGGGCAAAACATAGACAAGTATTACATGTGTGACATGGCCTCCAGTACCATTTCCAATAAATTCCTCATTCTTAACTGAAAATTCTTGAGCCTCGTTTTTACCATCTCCTTTTCTATTAACATTCTGATCCTCTAAGTTCTCATGAGACTTATCCATGAGGGCTCTGCTTATAGGACTTTAGGGATTCTCTAGGCCACATCTTCCAAATCTTTCCAAATACTTCTCACAAGCCAGATCTAAAAGCTTCTCAGTCATACAGTCAGGCATGGTCATTCCAGTGCCAGCTTTTGCATTAGTCAGCTTCCTTATCAGTGAGACACTACATTCCGAGACACCCACAAATCAAAGGGGGCAAGTTTAATTCGAGTCATGGTTGCAGGGTTTCAGTCCATGGCTGGATATCCCCAAGGCAGGAATATCATGGTGGAAGGGCAAGATAGAACATGACTATCTTAGTTCTTGGTGGTCAGGAAACAGAGTAGGGAAACAGTGCTAGGCAGGAAAGGGTGAGGGACCAGGCAGACCCTCAGGTCACACTCATGCTGCCATGACCCACTCAGAAGGCTGCTCCAATGACTCCCCAGGTGAGTCTCTGGGCCAATCAAGTTGGCACTCCATGTTAACCACCATAATGGCCAACCAGATAACTCAGTAAGTGGTGACTGAGTTTTTCCTCACCTGGCCAGTCTAGAGACATCAGGAAACAGCTGAAAGGATAAGAAAGGACCCAATCCCTAAGGGAATCTCCTGCTTAAGTGGGAAGTAGCCTAACTGCTGTTCCAATTAACAAATCTCTTTAGTGATAGAGCCTCTGGGTAGAGTTTACCCTTCATTCCTAGGGGAAGCTACTTAGGATTATTTATTTCTCATTAGACTCTCTAGGGTATGCTAAGAGCTGCTCAATTAAACTCCTTGCATCAAAGAAACAAACATTAAAATGTAGGATTCTAACAGATTTCTACAGACAAAAAGAAGACAAAACAACTATGAGTGATTAATTCTCAACATCATACAGAGACAGTAAGCCAGGAAGACAATGTTTTAGGCAAAAAGTTGATAATAAGCATACATAGTCATCTAATCATAAAGAATTGGCTTAATTTTTAGGACCTCTTCTCTGAGGAAGCTTGGTATCTTTGCCCATGTAGGACTGACAAGTACTTAGGTATGCAAAAATTCTGGGTGTGTTGTGTGTGAGGAGAACCATTTAGAATGGAGAGTGTTTATAGCCTTCCTGGGTTACAATGGGTCACAGAGGTCATAGGTTATCCAGTCCAAACTACAGGTTACTCTTGGAGATGGAAACAAGTCTCTGAGAGCCAGTTCTAAACTCTTGGAGAAATGTCTTTCATGGTACAATACAACTCTAGGGAAAAGCTCCACAGAACCCCTGATGGCAGAACTTCTGTGCTTTAAACTCATTCTCTCAACAGAAAAACTGGCTGGTCCACAGTGATCTTAATAGCAACAGAGTACCCTGGGAGATTGTATCCTTGCACAGAGTACAGATGGCAAACATTTCATCTATGAGGTATCATCTGCAAAGAAAGCTGCTGTTTATCTGTTTCTGAGAGAGGAGCATAATACTGTTCTCTCAGCAGCTCTTTGAACTAGAAACAGCAAACATAAACTCTTTTCAAATAATTATAACAGAATAAAGTCTTCTGTTTCTACTATGGATAATCACAGAGCAGAAACTCAGGGAGAGGGGAAGAAGAAAAAGGAGGGGAAAAGGTAATAGGAGGACAGAAAAATAGAAATAAGGGAACATCAAAAGAGCCCACAGGCACAGAAGAAGTGGGGGTGAGGCAGCTCCCCACACGTTTCTCACCCTCTCTGTGCAAGACTAAAATGATCAGCTGGTGAGAAGGACCTAAGGAGATCTAAGCAACCACACAGAGATGCTCAGAGACACTCAAAGACCCACAGAAAGGGACTCAGCCCCACATCAAGGCAGCTGTAAATAACACCCACAAATGCAAGGAAATTCCAGCTGAACACTGTGCTCCTCCTACCAGGCTGAGCCAGTAAAGAAATCACCTCTTTCTTACTTTTACTAGAGAGGATTCAAGTTTTTATCTTAAACAAATGGGTAGAATCTCATCATGTTTTAAAGAGAAACAGGCCAGTGTCAATGTATTCCAAAAAGGCGGTGTTTTATTTAGAATATCTCCGTTGATATTTTAAATACCATTAAATATCACAGTCACTTAAGGCTGCTATGGGTTTGTTCAGCCATAAGTCTATGGGAATTGCTTGGAAATTGCCCAATAAGGCAGATTAGCTGAGAGACCTTGACCCCTTCACAGAGAGCTCAAGAGTATAAACCAGAGAGTTGGTTGGGTGCCATTCAGACAAAAAATATTTAGACCACAAGACTGAACTCAAACTTCTGGACCTGGCAGGCATCCAGGGCCTCAGTGAATCTGGGTCTCATAGGAGGATTCTCAGCCCATTCCTCACCTCAAAGTTGGGCTTAATGGGTGTCTTGGTCCCCGAGCACATCTGACTTCTTACGCCATTGGGATTCTGAACATCCCCGTATGCCTGGTACACTCTCTTCCTTGTTTGCCGCACAAGTACACACACTCCTTGATACCTAATCTGGATGGCTATTATATTTTTGCAGCACCCTCTATTTCTTTTCCATAGCACCCACCACAAATTCAGTTGAACAGCGTTCACTGTCTGTGAGTCCTCACCATCATAAGCTCCTTAGGAACATGGGCCACGCCTGCCATAGTTTTGGCTCCTGTCCTAGTGCTTCGCACAACATGGTACCTGCATGTATGAAGATTTTCCTCAAGAATTTCTTTTTTCTGACTTTGGTTTTTGAGACAGGATCTTATTATCTATTCCAGACTAGCTTTGAAATTGTCATGGGCTTGAACTTGAGATCCTGATGCCTCAGTCCCCATCCACCCAAGTGCCAGGACACCAAGTCAAAGCTTTACCTTGTGAGAAAAATGCCTCTGACCTACTGTTTCTCTCAATAATTGAGGCCACTCAATTAGGAGGGTCCTCCCTCCCTACCTGCCCAACCCAGGATACTGTTTCACACAGCCCTTGGCAGTGGGAGGGAGGTGACCTCACATCTCTAGAGCACCAGCTCCCCTTTCCCCCATGACACTGTTCTCTCATCCCCTGACTTACCATTTTGTCTCTGTTTAGTTCCAAGGCAGTTTTTATTTGGGAGCCAAGTTTCTGGCTAAGCTTCAGGGAAAATGGGCAGCTCTCTGACTTCTCCTTTCCTGTTAAAGAACTTCATTCCTGGCCTTTCTGCCTCACAGGTAAATCCAAACTGTGGCTTCTGGAGAACAGGGTCCTGTCTGGCTTCTGGAACACCCTCAGGGCATAGCTGAGGGCCATAAGCCACAATGATGAGGTTGAGTTGTGTACACGTTCAGTTGCTGAATTAGACCAGGAGTCTGTAAACCATGGCCCCTAGGCCAGATTTAGCTAAATATCTATTTTTGCATGCAGGTAATTTTTCAAAATTTTTCAATGGTTAGAAAGAAAAACATCAAACAATACTTCATGATGCAAAAAGATGAATTCAGATTTCAGTTTCAACAAATTTTACCTGATGCTGTATTTCCACTCATACACATAGTCCCTAAGGCTGCCTTTACACCACCATGACAGAGCTGAATGAATGCCTACAGGAGAAAATGTATGACCCCTAAAACCTAAGATACATTTTACCTGGCCATTGATAGGACCCACTGACTCCTGTTGTAGACATAGGGAACAGAACAAGTGTGACAAAACCTCATCTTTCATGACTGTTTATAGTGGAAGAAACAGACAATATACACATAGAAAGCAAAAATGGATGTGGGGAAAGAGGAAAAGAAGAGAAGTTTCAATTGGACAGGTGGACAAAGCCTCACTGATGAGCTGGTATCTGAGCAGAAACCTGAGGGATGCAGGGGAAGGAGATAAAGGCCGGGGAGAGAACAGACTTCAGAGTCAGTACTCCAAAGGCAGACTACAAAGGGGCTGAGGCCTTGGTCAGAACCTTTTCTCTGAAAACTTCCCTTGCAGCTCTCACCCATGTTAGTGCAGAGTCCTCAAGCTAAGCTACGTACATTTCCATCAGAGGCAGTGTTGTATAGTGTTTAGATCATGTCTTTATAATCAGAGAATCTGTATTTGGATCCCAGCACTCCAGGAGACTTGAGGTTAAAGCACCACAAGTTCCAATCGAGCAACTTAGCAAGACACTGTCTCAAATAAAAATAAATCCAAAGGGCTGGGAAATGTAGCTCAGTGGGAAGGCCTTGGGTTCAATCCTCAGTATTACTCCCTCCCCCAAATCCACACATGAGGGGGTTAAGTATTGTCACAATGGGCCTCTCCTTGCCTGCCTGTGTTGGTGTTCTCTGCTTTTGATTTTAAGCACCCAAGGGTTGGCTATCATTTATCCTGAATATTCTGGGAAGGCTTGCTTTCATATGTTTGGTCCTGCTGGCCCTATAAACCATTGTAATGTCCCAGAAAGTCTCATATTTCAGCTTTCAAAATGCATCTCCTTCTTGTTGGGAGTGCCTCTTGGCAGGCCTTTGTTAATGAAGATTTGGTGAGAAAAGCCCGACCTTGGACTGTAGGCTGGCCTAGGTAACAGTTGCTAGATTTCCCCGAGGCAGGGGCCCCTTGTAGGTCAGTGTTTCTTATTGTTTTGATGTCATGGAGGGCAGGTGACCCTGAACTCTTCTCTCTGCTGCTGCTCAGGTGCTGGTGAGGTACAGGGCTCTGCCTTTCCTGCTCTGGAACATGGGATGGGGCACGAATCTGCACCCCTTTTCTGAAAGGGATGAAGGCAAGCTGCTGAAGCTTTGATGCCTCAGAGATGCCTGCTAGAAGAGTACATGGAGAACACGGTGTTCCATTATTAATAACCATTCTAATGCAACTTCAGAGAGTTCAGGTAGGCGCAGCCAGTGCCATCCCAGCTGCAAACACAATTCTATTTCCTCCGCAGTTCCCCTCAGACAGCCTCTAAATCAAATTCCATTTCTGATCGCCTGAACTTTGCTTGCTGATGAACTTTGATTCATGAAGTAGCTTCTCTGGGTGGAAATTTTCACAGAACTCAATTAAAGCAAATTGATTGTGGAAGGTTATAAGAATGAACAGGAAGGAGGTAGGAATCCCTCAAAGGACACCAGTCATGCAAAAATAGCTTTTGAGAAAACTACCAAAATAACAGCTTTTCACTTCTTGAAAGATTCCATTCACACCGCAGTTCATGGACTTTTACTGCAAGCTGCAAATGTTTTTGCCGGTTCTCGCAGGTTTTGCTCCCTTTAGTCATCTAAACTGCACAGAGTTGAGAGATCAAAGGATACAGTCCCTGCCCCCACTGTGGCCCCTCATCTGGCTGCGTCTCCTGAACAATCTCAGTAGCTCTGTGACATTTTAATTTGCTGGAATGAGACAGAATGCAAGCAGGCAGACTCAGGTCTGTGCATTTATCTTGCTTGGGGGAAATTAGTGCTGGATCTAACACACGCCCACTGTATACACCAATGAGAAAATACAATTCAATTTGTGTTGGCAGCTTTAGGAGTGCAGGGCAACCATTTGTTAAGTGCAGGGTAATTCCGTGCCTGCTTTTGCAGAGAAGCAGCACCAAATCCCCAAGTTGGCAATTTTGCTGGCAGATAAGTGAGTTCCCAGCTCTGTGGAAACCTTCTGGGCAGCAGATTGCTCTCATGCAGTCTGGTAGCCCAGGAATAGTGTTTCTGTTGACCAAGCCATCCAGGGTCACCCAACATGTCACATAAGACAATCCAGGAAACTTTGCACCAGGGGCTTGGTTGATGTGTTTGTAAAAGACGCACTCTGAAAACCAGAGTGAACCAGGGAAGTGTTTGCATCCCAAACCCTACTGTACACTTCCTGAGCCTTCCCACTCAAGATCTTCTGGCATGCTCCTCTCTGCCTTGCCAAGGTAGAGTGACGAAATGTTCCAGGCAAGAGCTTGCAGTTATCTCATTTTATTATGAGTTGGAGGCTGCGTGGGTGCACAGTCAGGGACTGGCCCAGACTGATGTGCTGTCCAAGGTTGTAGGAAATGAAATAGAGGCACATTTTAGAGACTAATGAATAAAGAAAAAAGAGAAGTACAATGTGCTGAGAACTATACCCACAAAAAATCACAGACATCAGGAATCAACCCAATCTACCATGGACAAAACCTCTTCCCTGCCTCCTCTAGGGCCGTCCTGCAGAATCCAGTCTGGACAGTGCCCTAGAGTTCCCTTCCTCAGTTTTCTTCCAAACACCTAACGAATTTCCCTCTGATTTCTTACTATCCTTCCAGGGCCTTCTGTGCTCTCAGGGTCAACCTGGCAAGGCCAGGGCTTGCAGCCTCAGCAAGCGCTCTACTAACATTTGACTCTCCCAGTTCAGAATGCTTTGCTGCCTGCCCAGTCCCCTCAGTGAAGCCACCTGTTGACTGCAGATGCCCCAAACAGCTCTCCTATCAGGACTTTGGAAGGGTTGTTTAGTTGTTTGCCAGCGTGCATGTGTCCCCCTCCTCAGAAGCCCAAGGCTGTACGATGTAGCCCTGCAGGTCTATAAAGCTGAAAGCCCAGCATATTTGGGTTCTCTTATGCCAAGATTCTCTTTGGGTAAGTTTTATTCCCTCTGAGCCTCAGTTTCTTCATTAGAAAATAAAAATACCCATTTCAGGTGAGCCTAAAGCAGATAACATTTACAACAGTCTGTGTGTGCCTTACATTGGCATCTGGCACTCACTCAGTAAACCGTACTTTCTTCTGTTCCCTGGCTATGAAAGAAAAAGAGAAGAAGGAGCTCCCCAGGCAGGGCAGTTCTAGGAACAGCCTTAAATAACACAGGTAATTATGGTGAGCAGTAGGGAGAGGCAGTGTCTCAGGGTCCCGGCAGTGAAAGATTGGTGGAGGTAGAGAAAGGACAAGAGGGCCCAATCTAAGGGACACTACAGCCCCACGTAGCACTGCTCATCACAGGATCAGCCTTCTAGTACAGAATTTACCATAGTTTTGAAAATAAAGGAGCAGCTCCTCTCCCACTGCCTTGTTTCCCATATAGCCTAAAACATTTATCCAGGAGCAAATCAAATGTTTGGAGTATCTCTGTGCCAGTCTCCGTGTGAATTTCCAGGTGACAAACCTTTGGCAGCAATCCAAACAGACTGGCTAACCCAGTTTGCAAGACACCCAAGACTTCTGTTTGTGTGGGAGAGGATCTTAGACTCTCGAGTTGGAGGCAAGTTGGGAGAAAAGGGCCTAGAAGACCCAGGGTGGCAACTGTGGGCTGCTCCATGCTCTTTCCACATGGCAAAGAGAAACACGAGAGAATCTTGATGTATAGCAGGTCAGGCAAGGTTGCAGACTATTGTGCCTCACACAATTACACAGTTACATGGTCTCTGCTTAATACCTGAGTCCAGATTATTAATAGACCTTTAAACTGTTGATTATGAAAGGGACTTGTGGGTACCTTATTCCAGTATTTCTCTAAACATGCCTTTTGAAGTCCTAAGTTGAGGGAGAGCACAGGGCTTGGTGTTGTCTCTATTGTCCCCAGATCTACCCCCTATTACATTTTCTGCTGGGATGTGTGGTCAATGAAGGGTTCATCTGGAACAAAGGGTCCTCTGCTGTGGAAGCCACTGGATGGTTGCTTCTGTGTCCATGTTTTGTAGTCAGAGCCACCTACCCTTCTAATCTAGACCTTTCCACTTAGCCTATTGCTGGGCAGGCAGACTCTGTGTTATCTTGGCTGGTGATGCCAAAAAGCACATTCAAATGCTGCTGAACAAGAAGAAGGAGTCCAAACAATGTTGATACAAGAAAGTATAATTTTGAAGAAGCAGCAACTATCTACACTGAGCGGTTCTGGGAGTTGTTAGTTTGTCAGATTCTTTCTTTAGCATCTCTCAGCAGCCATGTTGGATTGAGAAAGCATAGGGCGCTAGGCAGTACCAGACAAGCTCAAACCCAGTGCTCTAGACCAACACTGAATTGATGTGCCATGGACCTTGGGCAAGCGATTTTGTCTTTGAATTGCCTCCTGTAGAGCTTATCTCCAAAATGCTTTCCAGTTTTAGACTTCTCTGACCTTTAAAGATGGCCTTGTCCTTATACCAATGGTTACATTTTATTTTATGTTTTCATGTATTTAGTACACAGTCTACAGGGTCTCACTATGCATATTGGACTTGTAGTGATCCTCCTGTTTTTAGCCTCCCAAGCACTGGGATTATAGGCGCGCATCACCATGCGTAGTCTCAATCACCATCTCAGCATGCCCTGGGGGTGGAGCCAGCATGGCAAGCCAGGGATCAAACTTCCATCCCTGCACCCGCCTAAACAGGCTTGTTAGTCCGCTGAGCTCTCTGGCTGGCCCCCAATGGTTACATTTTAGATCAACCTGCCATGAAATATAGGTATTAGCTTTTCTTTTCTATTCCACAAGCTTAAGATACCTTAAGGATCCCTGTGCCTTAATTAATTTGACCTCTGCTAACTAAAATTCTTATCTACATAGAAATGGCATGATAAAAGAATGTTTACCCAGGCTCTGAAGATCGTGCATATTGTTAAATGAAAAGGTATCACCTAACAGACTGTCAGTATACCCTCAGTGATGCATATTCTGCTGCTAATTTGTTGGTTTTTTTTTCTATGTCCTACAAACTAATACCATATGTGAGTATCATGAGGCTATTCCAAGAGCACCTAATATATGCCAGGCTACAAAATCTACATTAGACTGAACTCATCAGTCTAAGAAACAGGTGCTTTATGAGAAAGCAGGGCCTGTTTGGAATGGTCGAGGTGTGGAGAGTGGGCATGCTGCAGGTGAAGACCATTCCATGTGCTTTGGAGACTGGATATATAGAGGAAAGGTTAAGAGATCCCCCCCCCCCAGCAAACACTTTGGTATTGACCACACTAGGCACATGGATATATTACTCCCAGAAAAGTCATAATTCTAGAAGTCAACAGCTTCAAGTTCTTCACCCACCATAGCCCCAGACTCATTGTAGGAAAAAGCAATGATTCACTTGGAGGCTTCAGAGTGGTATTAAATTACTTGTCCATTATTATGTGATTTATGCTGAGATTGGGCAGAGAGGTCCCTGCATAGCTTTCTCCTCCTCACCCCACCCACCCCAGTCTCAACCACTGCCCAAACATCCACAGAATTTATAACACAGAAATTGGCTCTGAGACTGAGAACTGTGGCATTTTCCTTCTGCCAGGGCTTTTTGCTACTGTGCCGGTTTTATGCATAAGTCCAGATGATTCTTATATTAAGCCACAGGAAAAAAAATTCAATTTATTTTTTATTAAAGTCCAACCGCTGCCCTGCCAGTCAAACCCATTTATCTCACTGAGTGTGGATTGCTCATGTCAACCCATGATTACCGGGCGCTACCTCGATAACAGCCTGCTGATTATCTCGACATCTGAAAAGCTGCCTTTTGTAAATTACATTGCGGCTAATGAAGCCCAGATGCACGCGCTTCAGTGTCCGCTCTTGCTTGCCCTCGCTCTGTCACGCACAGGAGCCAAGCCACAAGGCCAGTGCTGGCATGCGGATGTCATCATTCCCAAAGCCTAGGATTTCAGGGCCAGATGCAGAAAAGGCCCTTTTTCGTGCTGCAGCTACCTCCGGATCGGGTTTGCATACCCCCGCTGATTCAATATGCTTTCTCCCAAAGTGTGATTGGGAGGCAGATTAGAGCTCCATTATTATAGTGAGCACAGAAAACCCAGCTACCAGACAACACTTTAATTTAGGATAATAAGGAAGATGAACAACATGTGGTGCAGATCATGTAGGTGCAAAGGCTGTGATTTTTAAATTACGTGAAACAGATGCGGAGGGGAAAGTTGCCATCCATATGACAGTTTAGTTCAGCTTGAACAAAGACAGGCCCTGATGTGGTTTGGGGCTACTTCTGCTGCCCAGTGGCGGTGAATCAAAGAAGTTGAACAGAACGCTCCTATCACGGTCTCAGCAGTGGCCAGTGCCGTGGTGTTTTGCTGAGTGATGGCTTAAATATCTTTCTTGATATGGCTTCTTCATGTTTCAAGTAGAAAGAAAGAAGTGTCAAGGGCTGGGATGAACACATTAGTGTCAGTAAATATATGTGTCTCTTTTCAAGGTCTTCTACATGTCGTTAGGGCCATATTATGTGGTTCTGCTAAGAACTACATGGCAGAGAGCCCAGGCAGACCTGTGACTCAGAGGAAGGGCTTTACCTGGTGGAATTTACTCTCAGCCCCAGAACCAAAGAGTCACTGCCAAGGACCGCTCTTCTGTGGTCACTTCCCACCAGCTTTCCTCGTCATTCCCTGCTGGCAGTGCCATGGAGAAGGTCATGCAGGACAGGTGAGGAGTGGCTTGGGGTGCTTTCAGGCCTATCTAGGTTGCAGGTCAAGGCTATCAAAATAGAACCCATTTGGACCAAGTCCCAGAGCTCTAGGAAATGAGGACCATCATAGATAACTAGGATAGTGCGGGTACAGTGAGGGACCCCAGCCTCTTAGTTCTCCAAAACTGGAAAGAGTTTTCCTTTGCTTGTCTTCCTTTTCCTTTTTGTCCCTCCCTCCTTCTCTCCCTCCTTTCTTCCCTCCTTCTCTCCATTCCTCCCTCCTTTCCTTCCTTTCTTCCTCAGGGTCTTTCTCATGCTGTACAAGCACTCTACCACTGAACTATATCCTCATATTTTTTTCTTTGCAAGATAGAATCATTTCTAAGAGCAGGCATTTGACTCTGCCAAGGTTTTGCTTTCAAAATAAGTTTAATGTCCATTCTTATTTCCTTGACCGTTTGGCAGAGGGAAAGGTGTGGAAAGCCAAGACTAAGGGGTGAGTGGACATGGGCAGGTGGTGGCCCCTAAGAATTGGGTGCAGGGTAGCAGTTACAGGAAAATTCCATCCTGATGTGTAGATGCAAAGTAAACATTCACTCAATCAACATATTGAGTTCTGCTTGTACAAAGAACAGGGCTGATACTGTGAAGACATAGAAACAGCTTCTAGTTATTCCCTAACTTTGTGTTGCTTGCCTTTTATTAAGGACGAGAAAATCTGCATAAACAAAGCGATACCTTGAGAGTAGAACAAATGCCCAAGTATTAGAAATAAAACCATACTATTCTGGTATAGCAGATAGAGAATGAAATGTTTGAGTAACTTTAGAAATTCTTCCCCAAATCTCGAGAGCAGGGTCGGTCATCTTATCTCCCCCTCAGTGTGTGCTTCTTATTGCTATTGTTTTGAGTTTTTTATTTTTCTAATGCAGAATGGATTTTGTTCCATATTTTAATGGAAATAAAGGAGATACTGGGCCAGTCTGGTAACCAGGAGTGGAGTTGGGGCCTTGGGATTCCGTAAGTGCTGTGGGGGTGGCAGGCTGCTCAGACATCGAGTCCTGGCCAAGCTCACCTGTCCTGTAACTGCTAGGTCTCAGCAGGGCTTTAGTGAATTAAAGGGCCACTGTGGTGCAATTCCATTTTGTTAGTTTCTAAGTTGCTCTGAAGGACTTTCACCTTCTCAATAGTTCTGAAGAATGGGGTTCTCTGAAACCGGACACCAAAAGTACCTTCTGAGATGTGGTCACACTTGATTTATAGAAAGAAATGAAGAGAGAGTGCTTAAGAGAGATAGAGAACAAGCCACAGATACAAAAGAAGATGGATGGAGGGATTAAAGGAGAGATGACCAGATTTTTTTTCCAGGGTCATCTTCACATGAAGAACAAGAGTCAGCACTCAAACCCAGCACTGTTTATTTTTTAAAATAAATACATATTTTTTTATCAGTTTATGTTTGTAGCATGTAATAATCACACATGCTGTGGGGAGTTTGTATGTGTCACGACTCATCTTAATTCTTTTATTCCCCTTCTCTTCCTGACCCTGCCTGTTCCCTCCAACAGGGAGGGATACCCTTTCCATTTAGAAAATCTCTATTTCTATATTTTCCTTCAATTCTCTTTCTTTTCTACCACACTTTGCTTCCTACTGTAATTTATATATTATAATAAACCTAATCATTTGCAACATGCTTGCTAATGTGCAAAGCAGCCCTTTCACTAAAATAGCTTGTACTTAGAAATAAAGGAACCAAGTCACACAGACGGGATGCTTTGTCCAAGACTAGTATAGCACTGCTCCCTGGAGCTCCTCCAGCTGCCTATCTGTTCATTCAAGAAAACTTCCTTGGTGCCACCACCCTCCCTTGCCCTTTGCTAGACCCCAGGCAAAGTCAAACCCTCTCTGCCAACAACAGGACTCAGTCAGACCTCTCATAATTCTATCTCCAACCTTTGTTGACCTCAGCTTCCTGATTTTTAACACCATGGCCAACATACTTCAAACTTTTTCTTACTTTTTTTGTTCCAGTTACCATGAAGTAACTGGCTTTCTTATTCTCTAAAAACCCCTCCTTGAGTGTTGTTTTCTGATCACTTTGGTGATTACAAATGGAAAGACAGTCTCCTGGACCTGGGGTCTCTTCTTCCTTTTTACAGCGGCTCCATTGCTAGTAAGCCACATGATAAAACAGATAAACTTCTAGAAAAAACATGATACAGTAACAGGGTAAGTAGCTAACATACATCTTCAGGGCATTGTACAGCTCCAGATGAAATTTTGTTAACTGCCTAAATTTGTTTACTAAATAAGCAAGACAACCAACTGATTTATCATGTAAATATAATTAGAGACGTGATGTATTTACTCTGCCTGTCAAGGTCATCCATCACCTTACCAGCTCTCAATCCTGGCCACTCTAGGCATGGCACACAAACTAAAAACAAGTTTTTAAAAAATTAGTTTCTGCCTCTCTTGGACCTTGGAGCATAAGGTGGGTAGAAAGGGAAAAGTCAAATAGGTTGTGGCAACAGGGGTGGAAATCATAAAAAAAAAGAACTTTCCTACAACTTCGTATGCTGCAAAAACTATTCCATAAGCCTAAGTCTGCCCCTCTGAGGAGTCCTGAGGATCACGTTCGGGTGAGGTGTGGTGCTACCCAAGGCAAAGGCACGGTGCGCATGGTGATCCAGGTATGGTCATCCCCCACAACCAGGCTTCCTCTTTGGTTTCTTAACTGATGCTCTCCTTGTTTTAAAGGTTATCGATGTTCTTCGGAAATTTTTACCAAAGAAAAGTTAACATCTTGTCCACTAGGATCTTAACAGGAATTTTGCAAAAAGAACTAGCCAAACAAATCTAGGCAAACTTGGACTAAATGATTTGACTTGGTAATACGCGCTGTAACTATGATAGAAGCAGTAAGAGGAGGAGGAGGAGGACATCCTCCTACCCACGTGACCAGAGAAGCATTTCCGTAAACAAGGGTGGGCGGAGCTTATTCTAGAACAGCTGAACGAAGGGTTCTAGAGTTTACTTGTGGGTTTAGCCAAAATGATTAGCCTGCTTTTTCTGATTTGTTCCTTGGTATGGGAACAGTAGCCTGCATTTAAGGTCACTGTAAGCCATATCACCTAAAAGGCATTAATGTTATCTGTATTCAGATGCAGCTTAGTGTTGGCCTCTCTTTAAATATTGATGAAAAACATTCCTTCCTGGCCAGAGTTTCAGATCATACATATTTTTGTTAAACAACTGATCTGACTTTACTTTAGATACACTGTGAATTTTGGACCTGAGAGGATTTCATGTGTTCTGCATGCTGCTAGGAAACCTACAGCTAAATTTGGAGCTTCCTCAGTTGGGTATATGATAATGGGTAGCATGGTTTTATATACCAAGGACATTCATAGGTTGATAGTAATTTTTTGTTTATACTTTCTCTGTCATTTGTACGCATCTTTAATTTATTTAATTTTCCTTACCTATTCAAATTTGAAACTCTAAACTTTTTTGGTTTGTATGTATAATTTTAAATGTGTAAATGTTCATTTTAAGTGATGATTCAAAGATGACAGGAAAAATCAACTGCAATGTTAACACTCAAAGAAATCTAAGAACTGTCAATATTTTAATATATTGTCTGGAAATCATCTTTTTTTGGCAATCATCTTTACAAAATTGGAATCAAACATTGTATATAGACTTATTGTTTATATTTCCAAGATACTCATGAGCATTTTTATATTAAGTATTCTATGATGTTAAATAAATATTAATATTTATTTGGGGCCCTTTAGCATGTTTTCAAGTTGTTTTCTATTATAACATTGTATTAAAATCTTTCTAGAGTCTATTTTTCTTCAAGTTTTCTAATTATCTTAGGATAAATTCCTGAGAGAACTAATGGATTGAAAAACATAAAACATTTTTAATGCTGTTGATAAATATTGCCAATGGCTCTTCAGAAGTAGTCTGTTTTGGGAAATTGGTACATGCACATGCCATGTCTTGTTCATTTTCAATCCCTTTACACCTTTATATGGTTTAGATATAGATGTCTACCAAAAGTCTCATGTATTCAGAGGTGGAGTTTTTGAAAGGTGAATATTCTATTAGGGGGCAGGCCTGATTAGAGGGGTGGGCCACTGGGGTGTGACCTAGAAATTGCATTCTTGTCCTCAGTTCATTCCCCTCCTCTTCCTCCTTCTTTCCTCCTCCTCCTCTTTCTTCTTGCTCTTCCTCTTCCTGCTCCTCCTCCTTTTCTTCCTCCTTCTTCTTCTTCTTGTCCCCTCCCCTCTGTCTTCCTCTTTGTCCTCTCCACAGAACCCTTGACTCCTGGCTACTGTGCCTTCTTGTACAGTGTTGTTTCTGTTTGAAGCCTAAATAACCCTCTCCTCCTTTAATTTACGGGTGGTGGGTAGTTTGTCCCAGCAATCCTCCTCTTCCATGCCTCCCTACTCCCCTGGTCTCTTTGCCTGTCTTTAAAAGTTGACCTAGTTTCCTATCATCATTACTTTATTTTACTCATTCATTCATTTGTATCTTAGGTTTCTTATGTAAGAGAAAGCACACAGTTTTTAACTCTCTGAGTCTTGCTTATTTTAGGCTAAATTCTTGGTAGGTGCATAAACAAAACAGGCTTATTTCATTAACTCCTCACTGGAATTATTGTGTTGTGACCATTAAAATACTTCGCTAATTTTGTAGCTGAATGTGGTTTGTTTTCTAATTTATAATTTTGATTACTAGCTATCTCCGTCATTTTTAGTCCAATTAACAATTCTCTATGTATTTTTCTTTGAATTGTTACTTTATATAAATTGCTCAGTTTTTCTTTTGGAGATATGCATAAGTCAGCTCTCTCATTGTTGGGACCCAATACCTGACACCCACCACCTAAAGTCTCACTTAGCTCTTGGCTGGTCCAGGCCAGGAACATCATGGTGGAAGGACATGACAGAGGAAAGTAGCATAGTTGTTGGTAGCCAGGAAACAGAAGGGGAGCAACGGTAGAGAAGAAGGGAAAGGAATCAATGTCACACCTCCGTGAACCTCCAGACACATGCAAAGGGACACTCTACTGCTTCCTGGGCTGACCTGTAGGCCAATCAAGTTTAACCAACACACAGTATTAATCCTTCTTTTTTATTTATGTGAGGTGCTTTATGTATATTTAAATAGATGAACTATCTCCTGTTTTTTGTTTTTTTTTTTTTAAAGGAAACTATGTGCTTATATTCTGGAATTTTGCTATAGCTTTTTGGATTGTAGAGCATTAATGTTCATATAACCATATCAACAGATTTATCCAATTCAATTCTTATGTACATTTGGGGATACAGTAATTACCCATGTCTATGTTATTTTTTAAGTTTTAAAAATGCTCTGATCACTGGGCACTGTGGTGCATGCCTATAATCTGAACACTCCGGAGGCTGAGGCTGGAGGATCCCTGTGAGTTCAAGGTCAGCCTCAGCTACATAATGAGTTCAACGTCAGCCTGAACTTCAAAAATCCAAAAGAAAAAAAGCTTTGATCTTTCACATGTCAATTTAATTAAAATACAGAATTAATTTTGGTATACTCTGGGCTTTTGTAGATGGTTCAAGACATGGGCCCACTGTCCTTTGGCCAGTGGTCCTAGGGTTTTTTTGTTTCTTTTTTGTAATGGGGTCTTCCCATGTAGTTCAAGCTAGCTTTGCACTCACTATGTATCCCAGATTGGCCTGGAAATTTCAAGGATCCTCTAGCTGCAGCTTCCCAGGAATTCTGGTATTACACTGTACTCTAGATTTTAACTTGGGGAATAAGAAAACTTTCTCCTGCCTCAGCCTCCCAAGTGCTGGGATTACAGGCATGCACCACCATGCCCAACACAATGCCTAAATTTTACCATTCAACAAACATCCCTTTTCTTCTACCAAATCATAAAGCTAGAGGAGTAAAATCCTTATCAGGTGTCCAGAGATCAGGGTGGTAATTCTGCAAAACTTTTAGCAGAGTCCCAGATGCAATGGCATAAAGCCCAGGTGCACTGGATCTGGGAATGAAAGAGGAGAATTAAAGTGGATGAGGTAGGTGCAGCCTTACCTGCCTGTGAAGGTGGGACTGATCGCTGCTTTCTGTCTGTGTCTGCCTGCTTCTGTCCCTCTTAACCCCAGAGAGTTAGCCTTGCTTCTATGAGGGCTTCTTTCTCCTCTAAGGGTGTCTTGTTAGCAGGCACCTTAAGACATGTGGACAGGCAGTAATATATATCCCCTATGTATGGAGGAGGTGGAGACTAATCCTATGTCTTCAGACTGGACAGTAGTCCATGAGGCCTGGATGATGCTTAACATATTACATCTGTCTTTCATAACCAGTTTAGTTTGTGAGCTTAGTTTTCAGTAAAACTCAAAACATTGATTTCACAATGAAGTATAAAGTTCAAGAAGAAATATACCTAGATTTTTTTTCTACCCCTCTAACAGTGAAATGAGCATGTTTTTATTTTTATTTTTTCTGAGATAGACTTATTGGGGGCTCCAAAGTTCCCAGCCTTTTACAACCATTTTGTTTTCAGTGTAGCCACATGCAGATGTGCCAGTTCTCCAGTCTGTGGCAAATACTTAGCATTTCGCTCTTGATTTCTGGAAAACAGACTGTCAGCAGCTTCATTTCTTTCTTTGACATTTCTTCTTGATCATCCCTACAAACAACTACACCATGAAACATGGGCATAGTTCTGGTGAACTTCAGAAATGAATAAAGGTGAAAGATGGGGATTGTGTCATATTCAATATTATTTTTATGTCCTAAAAATAAAAATTTTAAAAAGTAGTTTACCTTTCCCAAAGAAAGAATGAATAGCACGTCAAAATATTGATTAAATACTCAGGGTGGGAAGGTAGAGTAGAACTCTATAGAACACAGAAGCAACTCTCACTCAGCTGAGCTCTCTTCTCCATTCTTGGGCTAAGAGATGCCTCTTCCAGGTCAGAAAGCCAGAGAGTGATCTCTCAGAGTTCGACCCACTAAGACCTCCTACTCCTATTCTGAATACATTTAATTTGGCATGATCACTCTGAGGATTTTAAATATGGTGGTCAGTGAAGCAGCTTACAGCAAGTATCCTCTTGCACCCTCAGAAAAGTCTTGTTGGGACAGTAAGCTCAGCATCAATACTAGTTATTCACAGAGAAAGAGATCAGAAGGGAAAGAAAAAACACTGCAGTTTTCTCCCTAGATTTGAAGATTCAGATAAGGTGAGTCACAGGATATCCCAGAGGCTGGCAATTCGTTTTTCTGTAAGGATAAGATGGTAAATATTTTAGGCTTTTTGAGCCAGACAGTTCCTGTTACAACAATTTCAGAGAGAGAGGCCGGACATGGTGCATATACAAATGAGCTTGGCTGTGCTCCAACTAAACTTTGCAGGCACAAAAATTTGTGCTCCATGTAATTTTCCACTTGTCACAAAAGTTTTTTTTTTTTTTTTTTTTTTATTTTCCTTCAAGCATTTAAAGCGTAAAAGCCACTGTTAACTGGAAGGTCAGATCAGGCTCCGGGTTGTAGCTGCCCCTATGCTATTCTTTTATGAATACCTTGGGTGCTTACAGGTGGACACATGTGCTTTCTCTTGGCACATACTGGACATCATCACCATCAATATTTATTCACATTTATATAGCTTGAGCACAAACATGAGAGCTTTGGGAGTGGAGGAAAACTTGTTACCTCTTATCACTTATCATCATCAACCATGGCTTGGGTGGTGATAGGTGAGATGTACCATATGTAATTTGCTCCTGATAATAAACTAGCAAACGTTGTGAGTGATTTATACCTACTTACATGGTAAAGCAGGTTCGAAGCTCTCACCATAATCATGCTGTTCTTCCTCGCTTGCATTTTGATTTGATTTTGCCAGGCAGAGCAAAAGGTCTGCTGCAAGATGACTGACAGGTGAGGGTCACAGGCAGGGCAAGCTGAGCTGCCTGCTGGGAGAAGGGGGAGAACCCCTCCCACCAAGTCCTACATCACTCAGCCTTTTTCAGATGGGAAAACATCTTTACCACAAGAGAAATTTCAGCAATGGATGGTGGGATTGAATTGGCACAGTGATGACATCGGGAGCAGTGAGACTGAGTCCCTTGCTCAAGATTTTACTGCTAATGAACAGCAGATCTGGAACCATAGTGCAGGTCCCTAGAGGCCTGAAATTTGTGGCTCAACCCAGGACGTGCAGCTTTTAGTATCACAGGACTCAGAGAAGCCTCAAAACCAACTATCCCACTGTCTTCTTGTCTTCTGGTTGTGGCTATAACAAGAATGTTCCAAAGCATTGGCTATGTATACCTGTTGCCAAAGCCAGGGACTTCTCATTCATGACACAGGTGGCTGTACCATCCTCATGTTCTAGATGAGTAGGGTATATTTTCAACCTCGATAAAAAGGTCTGTTCACTATTCAGAGAATTGGCTTTAAGTATGTCTACATATGGGAACTGGCTGCCCTGAGTATGTTATGGTTGGAGATAGATGTCCTCCCTGAGTCCCATGCAGTCATAGGTGAGGCTTTTTCAGTGGTGGCTCTATCTAGGGTGGGTGATGCTGGGCTTGTGCAATGCTAGGATCAATGGCATTATGGTTAAAGGTGGGAGTGCCACCCACCCTAAGCATGCTAGATAAGATAGAAGGAATAGAAGACATTGTGGTTGTCTCATGTTGCTTTGCTGCCTTCTGTCCACCATAAACTTTTTCTCCTCTGTGATGTCTGTCTGCCATGCTACCCTGCCTTGGAGCCCTCTGATTCATGGACTGAAACTTCAACAAACTGAGATAAACAAATGTTTCGTCCTTTAACTATGGATGTTGGGTATTTTGTCTTAGCAATGAGAAAAGCAATGAAGACAGAGTGGGTATCTCTGTGCCAGGCAGAAGCTCTTAGGCACGCTGTAAAATGAACAGCAAAGTGCCCTGCAGTAAGATGTCAATTTGGCAATATAGAAGGGCTTTGAGGGTCACTGTGTCAAATTCTCTGTGTCAGGGAATAAGACAGCACAGAAAGCCTTACAGCCAAGTCACCCCTGAAATGCTATCTACCCACTGTTAAAGCTTGTTTGTCTGGCTTGGCATCAAAATACCTTCTTAACCAGCCAACAGTTTCATAATCTATAGGACAGTGGTAACTGATGCATATAATCATGGCCTGGAGGTACTTTAAGAAGAACAAGTTACATTCTTAACAATCAAATTATTCTCAACATAATGTTACTGATAGTTTTATTATATTTTAATTCCTTAAAAATTGATTAGCAATTTGTACTGTACTAATCTGTTCATAGCAATGGGCCTGAACCACGCGCATCTCTAGGGTCTGTTTTCAGATAGTTATTTTAATTTTTTTTAACACCATACTCACTGTTCAGTTAACAAAGTTTCTTTGCTGGGCCAAACTAGTTAAGCTCCTGAATCTTTTATTAGACTCATCTGTGCACTCTTTAATAAAATCCAGTCTTAGCAAAAGCCCTGGTGATTAGTTTAGCAAACACCCTCTAATCACGAGGTCTGACCACCTGTGATTTGCTCACAGTTCTGATTGTACTCCTCTTCCTCCCCTTCCAGCTCAGTAGGATGTTTGGTCACCCTGCCCTCTCTTTAGCCTGACTCCTGTTTATTTGGTTTAGCCAGAATCCCTTTTATCATAATGTTTCCCCTTCATAATTTCCGTCTGTTGACCCCACTCTGCTCCTTGACTACAAGTACACACTTATCCACAACATATTGGGAAGCAAGCCAATTTTTCTCCCTCACTGTAAAATTCTATGGCAGGGCTCCCTGTACCTATTGCATTATCATATCGTATTACGCTTTAACAAATTTCACTGATGATTTCTTTAACACAATAGCATTTGTCCTGAAACAAAACATCAACATCATCTAAACTAATTTCATTTAGGAGGTCCTTCAGAGTTTCTCATTCCGATACACTAACTCTTCATTTCTTCACTTTTTTTGTCCCTGGGAAGAAGCTCATAGATTCATAAATTTGGGAACTTCATCCTGGCTTACCAAGGCATCCGGACAGCCACAGGTAGAATGCTAAACAAACGGAAGCACAGAAAGCAACAGGGAGAAATAGGCAGGAGGACTACAGGGAGGCAAGCAGGAACGGCCGCCTCCTCAATTACCCATCAGAGCTGTGAAACAATAATGTTGTTGGCTAGAAAAAGGGAAGAATATAAAACATTAGAGGCACCTGGTGAAAGCCAGGCTCTGCTAGAATTTAAAGAAATGGAAATAAACGTAGAGCTCCAAAGCAACACCTTGGAGGCTGCTCTGGATTTTTTTTCATCACAGGTCAGAAAGAAGAGAGAGACAAGGAAGCAAAGCAGGGGGAAAAGGAGGGGCAGGGAGAGAGGGTGGCTGGTGAGAGAGGGAAGATAAAACATGCCTTTTCCCCAGTGGAAATCAATTTGTAGGACCTTTGTTATGTATATTATTTTAACTTCCCTGAGTACTGGCCTCTTTCTTACTGTTATCAGAGCTAAAACAAGGCTTTTGCAAGGTCTATAGTATGTTTCAGTACCTAAGTCCGTTTCGTGTTTCTCTTATTTTGCTATCATTCTCCTAAGTCTATCTTTATCCTCTTCACCAGTCTCCTTAAGATCACTCCCTGTCACAGCTACAGAGTCAAAGCTACCAACAGGAAGCTGGGGATATTGTGTAGAAGCCCCTCCCTAAAAACTCAGAGGGTGAGACCTCAGGGAGGTACCTTAAGGGGATGGGGACAGGCCGGGCCCTGAGCTGCTCACAGCTGGTGGCTTCCTGAGTGCTCAGAAGGTCGCAGTACAGCTCCCCACTCCCTTTGAATCTCCTTCAGACCTGTGCCTGCCTCTTAATCCCTGTCCTTCGACCCTATACCACCCCAAGCATGCCACTGACCCATCTGAAGTCCCCTCTCCCCACCTCTTAGCTGTTCTGTGTGCTTGATGGTGCAGCCCAGTGCAAACTGTGATCCAGCTTCCTGCTTCTCTTTGATCTGGCTGGCTCCATCCCCATGAGCCCTCTCTGATGCTTGCCCTCTTCTGGACTGAACCGACTGTATGAGGCTGTAAAACATCCCTTTTCACTGAGGTCTCTTCTCAATAAGAAGCTGGTAGAAGGGGGAGTAGAAGAGTGTTTACTCCCTGCTATGACTGCAGTAGGACAGAAGGAAGCCACAAGGGCTTCTCACTTCCTGGCTCATTTTAGTGCTGGGTGGCCACACAAGCTGAATAACTTATGGAGCGAGAGAAACAATCCTCACTCCTGATCCCCACCTATTGAGTAGAACATTGTCTTCATCACTCACAGCATGAGGGTTGCCTCACTGCAATTCTAATAAAGTTTAGACAGACTTAAATCCAAAGACTAGTATCCTTACAAGAGACAGGCCAGGAAATTAAAGACACAGACATGGAGAAGAAAGGCATGTGAAGAAGGCAGCAGAGGTTGGAGTCCCACTTCTAAAAACCAAGGAATTCTAGGAACCACCAGATACAGGAAAAAAAAAATTAATGAATTCTACTCATGAGTCTTGGGTGGCAGTGTATGATCCTGTGAAATTTGGAATTCCAGCCTCCAGAACTGTGAGAGGATACATTTGAGTTGTTTTCATTCACCCAGTTTATGGTAATTACTTGTAGCATGAAATGAGTACATACCCCTAGGCAAATACTACTGATAACAGAATATTTTCTGTTTACACATAAAGGCCAGAGTACTATCAAATGATCCTCACAAATTTGAACCGATTGGCTCATAGGTTGTGTTACCTCAGCACCTGAATGGGAGCTCAGATGAAGCCGTGGATAGCTTCAGTGTGTGAAAGGGCATTGGGTACAGAGAAGGAACAAAAAATGTGGGCATTAGAAAGTCAGAGAAGGCCCAGAAAGGACATGGCCAGAAGTTAGTTTAAGGTGCAAATGCTACCCCCTTGCCCAGAGATGAAACAGAAAAGGCAGAGTTGGGACACACTCGGATTTCCAGCTCAAAGACACAATGACCCTCCCCAATGAGGGTGCTGGCCACTCACTCAGATGGCTGCCTGAATCACCTCAGGGGTCCTTCCTTTCCCTTTCATTTTCTATCCCCTACTGGCTATCTGAATGTGGATTTTCAGAAAGCTCACAAGGATCTACAGGAGGTTCCTAGGTTTGACAAAGCAGAAAATCACACTTACTTTACAGGGAACTCTAGGGTTATACACTTTGGAAGAAAATTAGACAACCAATCGAGATATTCTTTAACTCAGAAAACCAAACACAGTATGAAAGGAAGATGTTGCTCTGTGTATAAGGATGGTATGAGTCCTGTGGCAAAATGTAGACACCGAAAAATTCAGAAAGTGTAATGGCGTCTTATGGTTTGTGTCTAGCTGTCCCCCCAAAGCCTCATGCAGTTAGGGAGCGAGTTTGTAGAGTCTGTGATTAGTTCATGATCCGATGCTGGGATTATGGGTGTGAGAGCTGCTGAGAGTATGGGTGTGAGTGCTACACCCACAGATAGCCTGAATGCAGTAGAAGGAAGGGAGAGAGGCTTGCTTTCTGCCTGCCTTTGCTGCCACTGCTGCTACTGCATCTGCTTCGGCCTTTGTGCTCTTTTTTATTTTACTTATTTATTTAT
Source organism: Octodon degus (assembly GCF_000260255.1). Classification (NCBI taxonomy): domain Eukaryota; kingdom Metazoa; phylum Chordata; class Mammalia; order Rodentia; family Octodontidae; genus Octodon; species Octodon degus. Next base: position 2,397,340 of record NW_004524595.1, on the reverse strand, counting down.
TTATTATTAATTTTGTTGAGAAACAGTGATGAGACAGTTTCAAAACAGGATAGTAGGACAGTTACAAAAATTAATACATTGCATATTGTTGTCTTCGTAGTGGTTATTCATAGTACAAGATGCAGACATGATACCCTGTCCAAACACCCTGTCCAAATCTTACTTCTCATTGAATTAAGAGAAAGTAGCTATATATCTATCCTAACTATTTTGTATATACAGATACAAAATGGTCCTTCATTTATATCCCTCTTTTTCATTTAGTTTTGTCAGAGATGGGTATTCCATTGTCATTTAAATATTGTAGGTACATGAATTCAGCAAAATAATCCAATAAAGTCCAGTAGTCATAGTGGGTTATCCATAGGATTGTGTAGACCTCAAAACTCATCTCTGAAATTGCTGGGCCTTTGTGCTCTTGCTGTTACAGTGTTTTCCACTGCCATGAACTGCTGGCCTCTGCCATGTGCCACTCTGCTCTGGAGCCAGCTGAGTATGGACTGAAACCTCCACAAACTGTGAGCTAAATAAACCTTTCCCTCCTTAATTTTAGGTGTTGGATATTTTGTTCCAGCAAAGAGAGAAAAGTACCGAGACAGAAACTTTCTATGTTTATTTCCTGTGAGATACTGTGCATCTATGCAAACAACTATCAAATCAACACTATCAACATTAAAATATGTTCAGTCTTACAATAAATCAATGTTTTTCACTGTAGGGAGGTTTTTATCTGAGGGGACATTTATCAGTGCCCACAGAGATTGTGTGGTTGTAGAGACCAGAGGTGCTACTGGATAAAGGCCCGAGATGCAGTTAAAAATCCTACCATGATGTCCAACAATGACAGACCCTCATAATAGAGAATTATGCAGCTTAAAATGTCAATAGTGCCATAGCTGATAAATTCTAAATGAAATAAATTACATGTATTAACAACAAAGGTAATAAATAATGAAGAACACATCACTTCCTAATTGTCTACTGATATCTGTTTGGGGAGTTACAAATTTGGTTGTAGATTTATACATATATTTACTTGTCTGGTGTAAATACTGTATAATGGCAAGGACTGTGTATTTCTTCCAAACTCCACATTCAATAAAATTCATGTCAGTAGCTTCAAGTAAGTCACAGGAGAAATATTTACATTATAGAAGTGGGCAAACAATACAAAAGAGATCTTACTTTTTGACAATCTCTTGTTATAATTTTGCTAACATACCATTGGAGATACAGGTAAAGGGTGTCTGTCTGGGGGTGAGATTATTTTTCCTCAATTTTATTTCTTTTAAAAGAATGCAGTGAGTAAAAGAATTCATATATTTTGCTGACTAAAAATACATAAAGGACCCCAAAAGCCTAGAAAATGAGATCCTTAATAAAAACTCAAAAGGAAAAACAGAAGGCATAGGGTATGTACATGAAATAATTTTAAGTTGAAAGGAAATCATGTATCTAAATCTATTTTTTGCACCATTATAACATCTGGGTGGAAATTGAAAAAAAAATTAGTCCTTCACCAAGATGTCTCTTTGTGATATCAAGTAGATGGATATTTGAATATTTAGATTACATGAAGCATAATAGCTCAATATTAGGAAATATTAAGATGATTTGTTACCTTTTTCTCTGACTCAAACATCTGAAAATGATTCCACTTTGCTGAAGTGCTATCTGGCTTCAGAGTGACCCACGTTGGAAGCCAGGTCACCATATGGTAGCTACCGCATGCAGTTTTCCTATTTGCACAAAATTTGCATTTACTCTGCAATGTGGTAAGGGATTTAGAGTCTCCTTCAATAAGAAAATATGGGGGAAAGGAGGGAGAGGAAGACAGAGGAAGAAAAATGAAACTACATGGCACTGTTCCTCTCCTCTGCTCTCCAGCTACCTGCATGCACTAAGCTGATCTACTCTGCCAGGCCCTTCTAGAATATTGTTCTTGCCTCAGGCCCAGCTGATTCTGGGCTGAATTTCCCAAACCATGTGCTAAAATAAACCTCTCCTCTTGCAAGTTGGGAGTGTCCAGCAGGTAGAAAGCTGACTAACTCTGAAAACTGAGGAATGGGGTCATTGCTGTGCCTCTCTATTTGACCATGTCACTTAGAAGCCTTTGGAGCTGGTGTGTGTGGTGAACTGGGAAAGATTTGGAGAAGTAGGCTAGAGAAGCTTTAGGATACAATAAGCAGAACCTAGTGGGTGATTCTGGTCAAAGTGCAGAAGAATGGAATGTTGATAGGAATACAGACAGGAAAAGGCAGGCGCAGGAGATTTCAGTTAGGAGCAATGACTTGGACTAGAGGTTATGTATGATATGTGCTGACAGAAAACTTGTCTGTATTTTGCCCACTTACTGAGACAGTCAGAGACTGAGGTCAAGAGCAATGGACTAATTGGTCAGGTGGAGGAAATTTCAGAATAGTCCAAACAGCAGAATGTGGAATGGGTACTGATGGTTGTGTTTAGCCGTACTTATTGTAAGGATCAGGGCATAAGGCAGAATAAGAAAATTTAAGAACTTGCATTTTGGCTTGAAAGAAACCACATGTAAATTTGGGATAAAGAAGGTATGGCTGATGAACAGATCAGAATCATTAAAAAGAAATCAAATAGTTTGTACAGGGACAAGGGACAAGAAGAAAGATGCCCTGAAGGTGGCTCAGAAGTCAGCAACGTCTCACCCACCAAAGGCTTCGAGGTGCAAACAATGAAAATTTTTATTGGGTAAGAGAGGGTACCTGGGAGAAGGTAGTGCATGAAGCCAGGGTAAGGAAGCCACAGGTGCTTTGCAGACCCCATGCAGCTGGAGACACCAGAAACAGGGAACATCAGCAGAGGAAAGCTGCAGGCCCTAAGAACAGCCAGACCAAGAAAGAGATTTTGTGGGTTTCACATAGCCAGGCCACAGGATTGGGGCTACCCAAGCTCTTTGGAATTCACATTTAATCACCATATACCCCAGATGCAAGATATGGAGCTGTAGGACTTAATGTTTGTCTTTTGTGGGTGCTTGTCTTACTTTGATCCAACTCTTTTCTTTCTCCGTATTCCTCACTGTTGACATGAAAATGTCTACCCTGCGCAGTTGTGCCTTGGGACTATGAAACCTGTCTTTTGTTTGTCTGTTTCAGCAGAGGGTCACAGCTACAATTTTGCCATGAGTCTCTGAAGAGGCTTGGACTCTGACTTTGAAAAATGTTGAAACTATCGAAACTTGAGGGAAGAGATTACTGGGTTTCTGATTGTACCTATTCTATTCTATTTATTTATTTAATGAATTTAGGACAGGGTCTACAGGGTGTTCAGGGTCTCAGTATATAGATACAACTCATAGGGATCCACCTGTGTTCAGCCTCCCAAGAGCTGAGATTACAGGTGCATGCCACCACACCCAGTCTCAATTGCTGTCTCAGTGCACCCTGTGGGCAGGGGTGGGATGGCATGCTAGGGATCAAACCCCCGCCACTGTGCTCTGCTGAAGCAGGTGCTTTAGCCTGCTGAGCTATCTTGCTGGCCCCTGTATCTATTCTAGTTGTACCATATTAGGCATAATTATAAACTTGCTATTGTACTTAGAAGTTAAGTAGGGCTTAAGCAGATGTACCTGCTTTGAAGTTGACAAGGGAAAGATTATGGCCATTATGCAATCCTGATATGTCAACTTCATTGGATTGGATTAGAAACATCTGGATTAGTAGAGAATGTTCCTGGGTGTGTCTGGGTGGATCGTGGAGGTAGTAACTTTGGGTGTCATGAACTAAGCAGCTCTGCCCTGCCAGGTCCTTCTCTGTCCCCCTCTCACACCTCACCTGGGAGATCAGAAGAGGTATCACCTTAAACTTTGATGCTCCTGCCTTGGAGCCAGTTGGCTATAGAATAAATTGCTCAAACTATGAGACAAATTAAATCGTTCATCCTTTAAAACTGTGGACTTTGGGCATTGTGTCCAGCAATGGAAAGACTGACAAATATATGGAGTGTGGAGAGTGAGCAAGTTAACGTGGACTTCTCAGCTTTTTGTTTATTCGTGGCCAAATCAGCCTCAACTTGAGGGCTAGATTAAAAGCTTAAGAAGACAGATTAAATCTAACACTCAGAAATAGCAAGATTAGGCATTGCTATCTGCTGGCCTTAGGAGTAGTTTCCATTTTCTTGTTTCTCTGTAGATCTGGATTTTCAAACATTCTACAATGAATGGGCTAATTTACAACAAAGTAGGGTATATATAAAATGTGTATGTGCTGTAGTATAGTACATGTAAGATTTGTGTCTTCCTTGGTTATGGCATTATTAGCCCAAAACACCACAATGAAACACGTTTTCCTTGTTGCATTCTGGATGTTTGTTGGCTTGCTTTTCAACTTCATAAGCATTCTGTGTGACTACTGATATTTCAGATACTTAGGAAAGGCTCAGATTAAATCGAAACTTTCCAATTTGAATATCTCAATGGCAGAACAATTTAGACTAGTGATTTATATACTTCCTTGTCCCAGCAGCACAATTTCAATTCTAGGTTCACATTCTTTTATACCAAAGATTAGGCCACACCCAATTCAGTTTATACTATGAATTTCAGAATGATCATATTTTACATCTGTTATTTCTGAAATTTGATTTTAATATACTGTTTTCAACTTCCAGGTTCACAATAGGACAAAGTCTTTATTGTAAGCTGTTAAAACTGATTTGTTAACTTATTGATGAACAAATATGCTGAGTCTATTCTATGTCATTGCCACTGTTTTATGTCCTCTGGGCACAAGAATGAATAAAAATGACAATATTTCTACCTTGTACAGCACTATAACAGGTCCATACATTGCTAGCAAAATTCATACAGGATTACTGATTTTAGGAAGAACTAGAGAAATAAAATGTTCAATAATATATTTTATATGATGGTTGTGAATATATATGTATTATATGTACATATATTACATATACATATATATTCTTGGATAGTTAAGAGAACAGTTAAGAAGGAAAATCTGTATTTCGTATTTATAGCTGAAAGATTATAAATATCTCTTTCAAAAACTAGACCTTGCTGGCTGTGGTGGCATATGCCTATAATCCTAGCACTTGGGAGGCTGAGACAGGAGGATTGATGTTAGTTTAAGGCCAGCCTGGACCACAAAATGAGTTCAAGGCCAGCCCGGGCTATGAAATGAAACCATCTAAAAAGGACAAAGAGGGGCTAGGGATTTGGCTCAGCGGTAGAATGCTTGCCTAGCAAGTTGGAAGCCCTGGGTTCGGTCCTCAGCACCAAAAACAAAAAATAAAAAAATAAAAAGGACAAAGAAAATCCTAGAGTTTAATTAAAAATTGTCTCATTTACTAATAATTATCAAAGATTTCTGTCAATAATTGTTCTCAATCTTCATCCTATTGATCTCTCTATAATATCTGACACTAGACGCATCTAAGTGATGCACTGGGACAACATGAGCTTTAGATCTGAATTATGTATCTATATGTATATATTAGACATTTGCATTTAATGACTGAGTTCTATTCCTGTGACTAAATGAACTGGTTGCCAAATGAAGAACTGTATATAATATATTTATAACAATATTCATAACAGAGAAAAATAGTCAAAGGAAACTCCAATGTGGTGATTTCCCCTTTTTTGCATAACTCTTCCTTGCAGTACTGTAATGTACAACACAGCACAGAACAGCAGCACTGTACTATACAGTAAAGTCAGCAAAAATTGCAATACTGTGTAATAAACAAGGTGTTTGTGCAAAAATATAGTGAGACTTTGTAAAAAAATGTGCAGAACTGTACAAAAAAAGATAGGTTGCAAGTGTCAGGTTGTAAGTTCAACATGCAGGCCTCAGTCATAAGTCTGAAGAGTTGTTGAACAGGGGCTCAATACATGAAGAATATGTGGAGCACATTTAGTGCAACATTGCCACTCACTAGACACTCAACAACCATTATTTCCTTTTGTCATTTGCAATTACACCCTACTGTAATCCTCCATGCACCTCTGTGCTCTCTAGTTGGACCTGCCTCCACCACACACCTCTGCTATGTTTTCTTTCCCCAAACCCACCCCAGTGGATGGTCTGGTTTGGGCGCTCTGCACTTGGCCCTAAACTCCCAGTGATCATTCTAAATGCACTTGCTAAAAATGACTCTTAGCTCCCAAGTGTCTGTTCTGTATCTTGTATGCTCCATGTTCTCTATTTTTAGTAGCTTATAGACATTTTAAATTCTTTGCTGTCACCTTCATTCGTGCACAAAACAAATTACCATCTCTTTCCTTGAACCATCTTTCTTCACCTGGAAATGTTGCAGGCAAAAGGAGCAATATGCCTACAGGTGGGAGGAGGGGGAGCAAGAGAATAGCAAGGACATTTAAAGAAAAGATAGAAAATCAGAACGGCACGAAGAGTGGGGATGGGAAAGTGGAAGGTGGCAAGGCAAACAGGTCTGAATGCCGAGGATTTGTGGCCTGTTTTAGTTACTATTTGAGCTCCTGGACAAAATATCCAACACCCTCACCATATTGGAGGACAAGCTTGTTTTGGCTCACAGTTACAGAAGTTCTAGTCCACAGCCACAGGAAAGCCGTTCACATCGCGATATCCAGGAAACAGAGAAAACAAAAGGATCTGAGGAAGACAGAGAGACCCTGCCTGGCCGTACTACTGGTGCCCTACCTCTACCAAGACCCACCCTCCTAAGAGCAAGTCAGCTATAGACACCTCATTGTACTAACCCACTGATAACTACAGTGACCCCATGATCCAGCTATTCCCCCAAATACACGGTCCTTTCAGGGGAAATTTAGATCTAAACCCTAACATAATTTGGTCATACCTAGCAGGGGACTCTAGGAGAAAAGGACTGGCTGTAGACAAAACAGTCTTTGAGAAAATAGACTCCAGAAGAGTATTAGATGGTAGAAAGGACTCTTGCTATTTCAGACTTCTCCAGGTGCACTAGGGCAGCTCCTGATTCCTAATAGGGAGCTCCGAGTGCACGTGGGACCTCTAGGAACACTGCAGACAGAATGCTGGTCCCTATATCTCAAATCAGGCCAGACCTAACCAAGTGGCCCATCAGGTCTTGCACCACTACCCTAGGTGTGGCAGCCTCAAGGGGCATTGACTGGCAATGGACTGCTTCCCAGAGAGGCCGTACTACATTGGATTTTTAATTTGCATAGCTCTCAGCCAGTCTGTACCTATATCTATCACCAACCCCTACTTCAAAATGGGTATAAAAAGTACCACTCCTTACAAGACCTAAAATAAGAAAAAGCCAGAGAAATTCTTTAAGCCCATAGGAAAATACCTGAAAAATGTAAGACCAGTATTAGAACTACGATGAAGAGGACTGGAAAGAAAAAGACAGTCTTGGAAATCCAGTTCCCTGACTGGTGGTGACTCAGGTAGTGGACAGTAGGTCTTGCCAGACTCACAAATCAGATTCCACTTAGTAGTTCCTGTCAACAGAGTGGTGAAGAAAATGAAATTTAGTGGCCATTCCCAGAGCCATCATATCTGTTGTGCTTTAAAGCATGTGAAAGGTGATAAATCAAATAAGAATATGAACTGACACCACTAAATTGGTGCTGAATCTCTCCATTTGCCATGGGGTCACCAGAAATATTCAACAAAGCCAGGTGCCCTTTTCTTAAAACCACATAGCCAATCAAATAATAATAAATTCATTAATTCTTAACATGGAAGGTGACTCATATGAATTTTGCATTAGGGAAAAAAATGTGACAGCTGAGAGGTCTCAACTGATTCTAATGTTCTAATGACTAATTCTGTCCATTAAGGGAAGATATGGCTTCCTGATTAACGTGGAACCTTAGCAGTACTTTTAATAAAAGTTTTAATATGTACTGCTGCTCAGCTGGCATCATGTTTAATTAAAACACGAAAGCTTGTGGAGAGCTCCTCTTTCTCTTAACTAGCTCTGGAGGTACATGAGGGCTGTAGGGCAGGAGGGAAACAAAGACCAGGGACATAGAGAGGAGGGGCTTGAGCATCATGCTCATGTGCAGAGTGTAGTATCAGTGCCAGTGTCTGTCCTCCAGAGAGGTAGGACCAAAGCCCACAGGTTCTGTGTGGATTGTGCTTCCTACCCCAGCTCCTCATTCTATGGAGGAGAAAATGATGGAGGTTCAGATGGTACTTCTAAAAAAAGGAATATAGACCTTTTGCGCATGACCTAGCATAACAGGACCCAGTATGGAAAGCCAGAGGTGACACGCTGCTACTGCATGATCTTACAGCAAAGCTTTCTTCTCCTGAAGCTTTTCATTGGGGATACCATGAAAGCACAGGCCTGCACCAATCCCATAAAGGAAGAAGGAGACCACCAATAAGTTCAGAGAGAGAGAGAGAGAGAGAGAGAGAGAGAGAGAGAGAGAGAGAGAGAGCGCAAAGGGTACCTGGCTCTGGTTTTAAAAATCTCATTTGATTCAGCAAAGATGGCAAAGTGTGAAATTTCATGTAACCAGATTCCAAATAGGGACCAAATGACACCTGCGAACACTGAAGCTCAGAGAGTAAAGCCTGGGAGGAAATGCTCCAAAACACTGACAGCGATTAAGAGCCTCTGGATGACTGGGTTATGAGCAGTTTTGAGTTTTGGTAAATCTTTGTATTTGGAAAATATTATATAATTGGCAAGACTTGTTCTTACAAGTAATAAAAATGCATATTACGAGCATAAAATTATAAGTATAATGTTTTAAATTATGAAGCATCTTTTGTTCCTTATGACAAAATATATGGACATCACCAACTATATGCAAAAGAACAGGAAAAATCACTGACCAAGAAAAAAGCCAATTCTCTCCTTTAAAATAACAATGTCCAGGCACTTAAGCCACATGGTGTGAAATGTTGTAAAAAAGATATAGCTGTGTCATCAACAGATACGTTACCTCCGAGGTAGTTTAAGAAGCAGTGGCTGGCTTCAAAATGACTACAAAGAATATCTGACAATAAAATTCACTTAAATATCTGACTCTGCAAAAAAATATGACATTCTGTCCTCGAGGAGTGCTATGTAATTGCAAAGCCCATGGAGCGACAGGCGCATCCTTAGTGTAAGGGACAATCTTGGATGTGATAAAAATGTGAGCTCTTAAGTACATTTTAATGTTCCAAAGTCAATGAAGGACAGACTGCCAGGAGTAGGGTGGTGATGCTATCATTTGTAGCATAGTTTAAGGTGAAAGCACCTTAGTGGGGAATACTAAGTAATTAAGGAAAGCTAGGGGTTGGAATTGTGAAGGGTTCTTTTAAACAAAGTTGCTCGGTGAGTTGACTCTTGGGGTGCAGAGATGTCACCGTGGTTTGCCTGAGAGTTTGTAATAAAATGTAAGTTCGCAGGGACCTGCCCGGACCATAACAGTGGAATTGGAATTTAAACTTGAGTGTTTTATTCAGGGTGGCTGAGACAGGAAGATCATCCCTGAGCAACTTAATGAGTCCTATCTTAAATTGAAAAGGGTTTTATGTTGCTCAGTGATAGAGTGTCCCTGGAGGTTCAATCCTGAGATAGATAGGTGATAGGTAATAGATAGAGAGATAGATGATAGAGGCACAAATGTAGCATAAACTGCCACAACAAACAGCAAAGTATAGAAAAATGTTATGGGCCTACAAACACATATGCATACTCAAAAATGAGAGAGCAAAACCTCATGAGTCCAAAATGTGGGAATCCCTTTTACTGTCCCAAATAAGAAAGTGAAAGGAAATCCATCATGGGCAGTAGGGACAATCATTGCGCTTGAAGTAAGTCTATCTTCATGAGGCCGGGGACTGGATCACAGTGCTTCCTGTTGGAGGACTAAGCTATGCAGAGGTCTTCTAAGGTTGGGGGTGGTGTTGAGCTGCTCACCTCTGTCTAGGGGGGAAAGTGTCATTTATACGACACAGAGCCTCACAGCAGTAGGGACAGAGCTCAACATGGCGCCAGCCATCCAGGAGTGGGCAAAACTGGTGGCTGGCACAGGCCAGGCTAGGAGCACAGAGCAGAGGAACTGCTAAGATGAAATCTTTGTGGAAGATTTCATCTAACCCAAAAGTCATAAAGCCCATGTGGGAGAGAAGCAGCATGAAAGGCAGGCAACGAATACAACTCACACGAGGAAGCAGCGGTAATGAGATAACTTTAAGCAGGCTATCAAGTAATTATCTTCAAGAAACTCAGGAGACTAGGTGAATATGGTTTGAGAAGAGGTGGCCACCAAAGGGAAATGAGAGTTGCAAAAGTGGAAAAAAATTGAATCACTGTTTATGTGGGAAATAAACTGCTAAGGCTGAAATGTCGCTCCTAACGTTGGAGAAGAAGCAAGCAGGAATCAAGACTCTCTGCAGTGTGCTACTAAATGGCCAAGGCCAGCTGTGCACACTGAACCACGGAGGCTGTGCACACATTGCATTGTGGGTTTCAAGCCCGTGGTGCTGGTTGCCTTCAGGAGTGGCCCGGATACTCAGAGGGATCAGGCTGCGCTCAACTTCGCTGAGCTGAAGGCAAGATGAGATGATTCAAATAAAGGGGCCAGGGTACTTTAAGAACTGGGGTAGCAAATGACTGAAAAATCAGAATAAATACAGGGAAGTATGGAGAGAGGGACTCAGGCTATGTGTTTCACATAAGCAGCTTACCTAGGAGGGATGGGAAGGGCTCAGTGTAATACCGAGCTTAATGGCAGTCTCTTAACAGGTAAGCCTAGATAGGTAGCCACCTACCTGCAGAAGAGGGGGTGACTTGGGTCCCCAACTACACTGGATTAATTTTCAGAATTGGGTTTGTAACATCTTTTATAATTTCTCTCTGGAGCTCAAATTCACTGTAAAATAGCTCAAAATAACCACAATTGCCGTTTGCACCCTGCTCTGCCTATATGCACAGAATTCTGCTCTTTGATGCCCCTTCTATAAGCAGTTTCATGCTAGTTAATTCAGAACTTGGCAAGTGGTCTTCGTAAGCAGTGCAGAAATATCAGTGGAGACTACAGAGTAGGACCCTGGTGTGCTTTACAAATATTTATTTAATGCTTAATCGAGACATGGGTCACTGGTTCTAGCTCTACCCATGTTGAAATGGTTTGATTCTGGTGTCTCAGTTTTCCCTGTACCACAGGGAATAATCAAGTCCCTTAGCTTCTCCCTATTAGGGCTAAGTAACAAATACAAAGATGTAGAGTGGCAGACTTCCTTCTTCTAATGTATTTAGTACAGGGATTACAGGGTCTCACTACACAGTTCGGACTCGTAGTGATCCTCCTGTTTTCAACTTCCCAAGGACTGAGATTACAGGCATGTGTCACTGAGTCCAGTCTCAGTCGCAGTCTCAGTGTGTGCCCCCCAAAAGGGGGATGGTGATGGCACCAGGATCAAACCCTAGTCCCTGCATCTGCCTAAGCAAGTGCTTTAATCCACTGAGCTATCTGGCTAGCCCTAGGCTTTCCCAAGTGTGGTGCAGTAACAGAGGAGGGGTTGGAGGTACTTCCGGGGAAAGTAAATGTGCAGTATGGCCTGAATTCTAATAACTTCATTTACCTTGTTGTGAGTAGCAAGTGTACAAAGGGCCTTTTCCTTAGGGAGATGGTCACCCTGAGGGCATAGGGTAGAATCTTGGGGTTCACTTGGCTGCTCTGAACATGCTATAGAGCTGTGAGCTGTGAGAACAGATTCTGCAAAGAAACAGAGGAGGCAGGAGAGTCACAAGAAGGGATGGAGAACATACCCAAGGGTGTGGTGCTGGGTTAGGTGGCTAAGAAACACTGTCTAGGCAGTCTAACGAAGGAAATTCAGAACCCACTTGACCCAGGGCTACAGTTTTCGACTGGTCCATCAGGACTGAAGGGAGACAGAGGCTCTACTGCAAGTCCATTTAAGTTGGGAAGAGCTGGACAGTCCCAAGGATATATCTGAGGCCACTTGAAGGGGCCCCGGGAATAGGAACACAGCCTGGCCCTGGCCCATCCTCTTGAGGCACTAAAGATCTCCAAATAAAATATTGATTTATTGAGAGGGTAAAGGGCCATTACCTAATTTATGCTACAACTAAATGCTGAAAAAAAGTTACTATGAACCATGTATTTTTTTTCTTAATATTTTGCTGGCTTTTTTTTTTTTTTTTTTTTTTTTACAGAAAATGGCTTGACTTTGCCTGATTCTTAGTGCAGAGAGAGTTTGGATGGCTACTGCCATTGTCCACTGACCTCACAGAGGTCCCAGGCCTACCTCAGGGCCAAACATAGGCTTGGAGAAGAGACTAGTTATGGAAGGCCAGGCCTGCCAAAGACTTCCAAATCACTGAGTCCCTAGAGCTTTCAGTGGAGCTCTGTTTTGAAGATAGCCTTTAATATTTAAAATAGATAGAATTGGGGCTTCTCTGAAGGAATGTAGAGTCCCATTTCCCTGGAGACCCTTGAGATTGAAAGCCATTTAGTTTCTCAGATAGAAAAGGCTGGCAGTGGTGGCAAACTTACACCGTGCATGCTGCAGTGGGCTGTTTTTATCACTGAAAGCTCTAAAAGGTTTGCCATTGCTGGCCGGAGGAGGAGTCCAGCATCACATGACAAGTTAGTGCACAGATGGCTATGGGGCCCCGGGCACCTTACCCCCATCCTACGTGGTCCCAGTTGGCTTCGTAATGTCATGTTCCCTCACCTGCCAACAGGGAGAATAGAAATGAGAAAGAGCAGGTAAGGAGACTGAACCCCTGGGGAGATCCCCAGGATGGCGCTAAGGTGGAAGAAGCTTCCTTTTCAGGGCTGCACACAGCTCATGCCATGCCAGAGGGGGAGGTCTCCTCTCCTTTACCCAGCATGCTCAGGCAGTATGGTCTCTCACAATATCCAGGAACCCTGTAGAGCAGTAAGGAAGGGTAAAAACACTAGATCCATCTGGTCTATGACTTCCCCTTGATCTGAGACTCTTCCTTTTTTATTTTCTCATTCCTGGCCAAACACAAAAGTCTCTTCCATTTGACTTGAGGTTTCCCATTTGAAATGCTCTCTCTGTGTTATAATTCTCGATCACACCCTTCATTTTTTTTTCCTATACAATTAGTCACTACATGGAAACACTTCAGATTATTGTTTGATGTTTGTAAGTGAGTGACATGGGGGTAGGACCACATCCATCAACGCCCCTTTTGTGTAGCTGTGGACTACCACAAAGGTTGGCAAATTCGGCCTGCTGTCTTTTGTATGACCCAAGAACTAAGACTGGTTTCTAACACTTCTTAAGCACTGAAAGAAAGAATCAAAAGATAAATATTTCATGACTCATGAAAATTATATGGGTATTAACTTTCAGTGTTCATAAATAAAGTTTTGTTGCATTACAGCAGTACTTGATCACGCAAGCATTGTCTGTGGCACTTTGCTGATGCAAAGGCAGAACCGAGTAGTTGTGGCACAGAAAGTGAGCAGAGAAGGGGCACGGTACAGTTCATATGTGTGTCAGGGATTAAACTCAGATCTTTCAGACTCCTGCAGGATTTTCACTCATTTAAATTTCTCTAAACTGGCAACAAAGGCTCAGAATCTGTCCTGACCTCCTCAGCAGGTTTTCTAGATACCCATGAGAAGTAAATATCCCGAGGACCTGGGATAAAAGGTGCTTTGTTACAAGGTTCTTTGAATACCTCGCTGAGAAAAAGTACTTCAAAGCAGAAGAATGCATCTGCTGAGGAGAGATGGACGTGTCCTGTTTATGTCCATGTGGAGTTTGTTTTCCATGCTGTTACAAATGCTACAAACTCTGGGATTTTCGTGTTCCAATGCCACATTGTTCTGTTTTCAGACCTTGCTTTTGATCCTATTAACTTCTTTGACAGGGTAACAAAGCCACAAGCCCGTGTAGATAAATGTCCCAGAATGAGAGTCTTGCCTCAGCCCACTCTGGTCATACTAAAGCTAACCTACGGTAACAAGCAGCATTCACTGAAGTCTCCTGAAAGTCAGTGAGCTACCCCCTCAGTCACTGCACTTGGGACATTCTGCAACATTTCACTTCCGTCTTACAAACAGTGTTGAACTGAGACTGTCTGTGTGCCTTCAAACTTCACAGGTTAAAATCCTAGTTCCCAGGGTAATGTTGTTTGGAGCTGGGGCCTTGGAAAGGTAATTAGGTTAAGCAAGACTAAGAAGGTAGCACTCCTATAATGGGATCCATATCTTTGTAAGAAAAGAAAGAAACCAAAGCTTTCCATTTTCATCTGGGTGAGGATCCAGGCAGAAAGTGGGGCTGTCAGCAAAGCAGGAAGAGGGTGTTCAATTGATGCCAACCATGATAGTACCCTGATCTTGGATAGCCCAGGCTCCATGACTGTGAGAAGTCAATGTCTGGTATTTAAGCCAACCGGTGTATGGCACTTGTTCCAGGAGCTCAAGCTATGTAGCACGAGCACACCTGAACTTTGAGCATCCCTTCCAACCCCCTGCTTGCATGCTTGTAGATGCTGCCTGCCCACCTCTGACCAAAGTGAAGTGGTTCTTCCTTATCAGTAGGCATTTGTTTCCTATAAGTCTAACTTGATGGTCTGGGTTTTTTTTTATTCCTTGGGTCTCAAAGGAAAGGCTTCATTACTGTTTCAGGAAGCAACCCTAGAGCCATGCCACTTGCCGCCACCACCTAGTTGTATTGCCATGGCCCCATCATCTTATCAGACTTCTTTTTCCAGACCTGACAAGCTAACATTCCCTTTTCCTTCCCTCATCTCCTTCACAAGAATGATGGAACCAAGAGACGCAGTAAATAAAAAGCCTGTGAGATAAGTCACTATATGGATCATTTAGAGTTGGATCCAAGCACTTACCCTGTAAAAGGGGCACAGAGAGTGGATATCCTTGGGGTCAAAACCAGAAAAGCCAAAGAAGAGAGG
>NW_004524595.1:2379524-2382293 GCF_000260255.1 Octodon degus | reverse complement strand
GGAGAGGAGAGGAGAGAAGAGAAGAGAAGAGAAGAGAAGAGAAGAGAAGAGAAGAGAAGAGAAGAGAAGAGAAGAGAAGAGAAGAGAAGAGGACAGGAGAGGAGAGGAGAGGAGAGGAGAGGAGAGGGGAGAGGAAAGAAGAAGAGAAGTGAAAAAAAGAGAGATGTGCCGTTGTGAGCCTTAGGCATCACTGCACACTTCAGAAGGTTTAAGTGTACTGAAGGTACTCTTAAGTGAAAGGTAAAGAAGCAATAGTTCCTGCCCTAAGAAGCTGCTAGGAACTGAGCTCCACGGGCAGAGCTGGGCACCCCTGAAGGAGACAGGGGCTCATCTCATCAGAGCGCTTGGCTCAACGCTTGCCAAACTACTGAGGTTCACAAATCCAGCTTGTTGCTTATTTTTATGGATAAGGATTTATTGAAACAAAGCTCTCTGTCACCAGGTGGAGTCTGAGGAGGTACCCAAAGAGGGGAGGGGTGCCTTACTGCACCCTACACCTGGGGTAGCTTGTGGATTTACTGGATTATGTCGCAGAGGAGAATCTTGGGAAGCATCAGTGAGAGGCATGGAAAAATTTAGTAGACAGAATTAAATAAGTCCACACTCAGAGAAAATAGAGTGACCCTCAAGAGAAAAGGGTATTAAGGGCTGGGACGCTTCGTGCAGTCCTGGCATCGTCTTTGAGGTGGGTGATGGAGGATGCACACTTCTAGCATCCGTCAAGCTTCCCCTCCGGTGGGAGAAGTTAGGATGTAAACTATTTGCACATACTTGAAGTTTAGAGGTATATTGTCCAATTAATAATTCTGCTTCCTTGAGGACAGAAGTCTGAGAAGGGGAAAATAGAGTCAACTTATAGGTAAAGTGCAGGCTCAATTTACAACATCAAGAATTTTTTTCCTTTGGAGTACCCTAGAAGGGAAAAAAGATGCAGTCTTGGGTAACTTTGTGTCCTGAAGCTGCAGGGTGTTTTCTTTTTTAAATACAACTTTAAAATTATAATTTTCCTTATGTTCATTCTACCTATTTTTATTTTTCTTATCTGACCTCATTATCCATGTATTTATCATCTATAGTTACTTTACTTACAATGGCAGAGTTTAGTAGCTACAAAAGAGACCATAACCTATACATCTTAAAGTATTTACTTTCCGCCCTTTACAGAAAACTCCACTGGTGATGAATCGAGTTCACTATTTCCTACACTGTACACCTTGCAACACTAACTAGTCCTGTGTATGTCTCCAGCAGATATACTAGGGAAAGTCCTTCCGACTGGAAGCCCGTCTTGGAAATTCAAAGTACTCAAGAGCCTTTTAAAGCCTCCAAGCGAGCCTGCATGGTGGCACATACCTGTGATCCTAGCACTGTGGAGGCGGGGGCAGGAGAGTTGCTCCGAGTTTAAGAAAAGACTGGCATATACAGTGAGTTCAAGGCCAGCATGGACTAATAACAGAACAATCTCTCAAAAACCCAAGGAAAAGTAAGACAGAAACACAGACAGACAGACAGACTGACTGACAGACTGACTGATAGAGAGTCTCCAAGAAGTGAAGCAGTGTGTGCATCTGCTTAACTTTATTTAACTCAGCATTCTCCAGACTTGGCCCTATTCAATACTCTGTGGAGCACAAGCATCACACTGAGCTACCTGTCTTATTGCTTAGTACTGTTCTTCATCTATTTTCTTCTAAGCCTACGGAGAGGCCTTGCTTAGATTTTCCAATCTGGTAACGCTTTTGCTGATGACATGTAAGGGAAGGGTTGTGCTTTTCCTCCTCGGTCAGAACGGTAAGAGGAGTGGCTCCCTCTCTGAGCTGGTGGCCCCATGAGGAGGAGAGAGGATTCTCGCTGGGCAGAGGGCTCTTCCTCAGTGTCATTTTATTTTCCCTTCTTACTGACTCATCTCTATGATGGCAGAAATATCTTTCACCTTAAAGTAAACAAAGCTTGGGTGTACAAGTATCATGATGTCTTTAACTCTTTTGGGAAGAGACCTAGAAGGGTAAAAGCTGGCTTAAATGGGATTTCTAGTTTCAGATTTTCAAGGAGTCTCTATACATGCACAGCTATGTTTATAGCACCACAGTTCATAATTACTAAATATTGGAAAGGGCCTCCATGTCCATCAGCAGAGGACTGGAAAAAGAAAATGTGGTATTTATCCACAATTTATGGGAGTACTACTCTACCAAAAAGAAAAATAAACTCCAGCCATTTGTAGGAAAGTGGGTGCTCCCTGAGGCTATAATGTTAAGTGAGGTAAATTAGGAACAAAGCTTAACTATCACTTGGTTGCTCTTACATGAGAAATACAAAAGATAAAGAGCAAAAAGAAAGACAGACAATAGGAAGTGAGGAAAGAGATCTTTCTCAAAGGGAGGAGGAGATCAAGAGATGGAGAGAGGGGAAGGGAAAGGAAGGACAGGGGATGAAGAAGGGAATTAAGAGGTGTCGTGTACATGGGCACGAGAAATGTGAACATTACAGACGAGATTGGGCGTGTTCAGGGTGGTATGGCCCGAGATTGGGTGTGTTCAGAGTGGTATGGCTATAGACAAGAAATGTGAACATTACAGATGGCAGAAATTTACAAAAAAGGAAAAGATCCTCCTCCCTTCCTCCCTCCCTCCCTCTCTCCCTCCCTTTCTCCTTCCCTTTCTTCCTCCCTCTCTCCCTTCCTTCCTTCTTTCCTTTCTTCCTTCCTTCCTCCCTCCCTCCCTCCCCCTCCCTTCCTTCCTTCCTTCCTTCCTTCCTTCCTTCCTTCCT
>NW_004524595.1:2367523-2379414 GCF_000260255.1 Octodon degus | reverse complement strand
TCCTTCCTTCCTTCCTTCCTTCCTTCCTTCCTTCCTTCCTTCCAATAGGGATATGGCCTCAGTTTTCTGTCCTCTGACTCTGGTCCTTTTTCCTCCACCCTCTCACCAGTCTCACTCTGGGAACTTACAGAGTGGTGTGGGATGTGCAATCTCGGCATAGATCACTAGAGGTATGAGTTCTCTGAAATGCACTTCTAGGACTCGTCGTGATTTCAAGCTGGGCAAGCTAAGCTTGGGATTCTTTCTTCCAAATCGTATGGCTTACTAGTGGCAGAGCTGATGCCAGAAACCTGTTCGCTTATTGAGTCTCTACTACGGGAAGCAGCTGGCACTATGATGGGTAGAATGGACACAAGCTCTGCTTCAGCTCTCCTGGAGGTTTCTAGCGAACACTGCTTGGGCTACAGTAGTAACCTGCTCCTTGATCACTAGACCCCTTATGAGCACCATCATCATATGCTTTTAAGGCAAAAAGGCATTTTTTCTTAAATTGCCAACACTCTCTTCAGAGGCACAAATCCAGGCACAGAGGGATTGTGCCACAGGAAATGCACTGACCCCTCACACGCAAGGCAGTTTGTGAGCGGTGTCTGAGGCTGTTCTTTCACAATTGCATATCTGGTTCTGGCACCCACACTTTCCCTGGGTGAACAGTTTTATTCTGGTCTGCCCTCAGTGGTGCCTGATCTAGAGCATTTGAAGCTTCCTCTCTGAGAAGATTCCATTTCACAATGGCAAGCAGGAAGTGGCAGGGGCTCTGGGAGGTCTTTAAGCCATCCTGGATGCCCAGAAGAGAGGACTATTAAGAACTACTATTTAAGTTCTTCTTTACTCTACACATTTAAAATAAGTAACTTGTTAGAGCCTAGATTCTCAATTTGGATACCATATAAATATCATCACACCATTTTGAACCAATGTAAATGTCCCCAGACATCTGTGACAAGTGAGTAACCTTCACTTGAGCCCCTTTATTAGTAGGATATATTTAGTTTACTTAACTTGAGCCAAAGCCAAACTCTAAACCCTCTGCACATTGGCCTTGGCTTAGTCCTTGACACCTATTTTGAATAAATCCTCTCTCTTACTTATTTGTCAGATTTTTGAGCAGATTTATAAAGGTGGCAAAAACTCTAGTCATGTCAGACCTAGATACCAGTACAATTATGGTGCCCAGCATAGTAAATATAGTTAGTAAATCTTTGCTATTTATTCACAGACTGTGGTAAGCTATGGATGGGAAACCAAGGCATATGGATGCTGAATGCCTCTCTGTTGCATCAGTGGACAAATGATTTTGTGCTGATTGTCCTTTGCTCTGACTTGGATTCCCTCATGTGGCACACACAGAGAAAGCTATTACCATAATGACTCCAAGAACATCAGAATTTCTATTATTGAAAAAGATGCACTTTCATTTAAAGGGTTTCACTCTTCTTAGATGAGTTCTACTCTCTACACTCCCTTCATTCGAATCCCATGTTTATTATTTCCACTCCACTGCAGACCTGATAAAGCTAAAATTCCACTCACACCAGCCAGCAAGCTTGATTCCAGGCAGCACAAGATACGAGCACTTTTGTTTGAAGCAAAGCTTGCTCTCCAATTTGGTCAGCAAACTGGATTTAAACTGACAAGAGCACAGCTCCACAGAAACAAGATCTATTAATTGTCCTGTAGAAGGAAAAGTCATTGGGCAAATGTTAGCACGTATCTCAGTCTGGGCATCAGCATCAAATCATTTTTTTGTAACTAGATTCTGCCCCTCACCAATAATTAAAAAATGACCTTAGACAAAAATCACACCACACTTCTGCTTGTGGATTTTGTTACTTGAATATATTTTGCTTATTCTGAAATGAGTCTGCAGCCACATGGTAGTTGCTCAGGACCCCACTGAAAAATTTATTAGAGGTGTCTGGGTTTGCTCATTGATTCTTCCAGATTCCTTTTGGAGCGCCTTTCTCAGGCTACAGCTCCTAAGGTATGAAACAGAAGTTTCCTTAACATGACCGGGGTCGCTGACACCAGCAGAGTGGGGGAAAGGACAGTATACTCACAACTGTTGTCCATCAGGCCAAATGCGATTCTCATGGAACATTTTGGGATGGATGGGCTGCAGAGGGGTGGGGCAGCCACGAAGGGGTGACTTTGAAGAATGGCACAGTCAGAGTTACAGGCGTGTGGGTGTAGGGGGCGGCTGGAAGACTTGGGCCATGCACATGGCAAGATGGGCCAGATTTTGCGCTAGTTGTCCTGAAGACATGGAAGCAGAATCTAGAATTCGCCTTGGGCTGGGCTGAGCATATTTTCAGATTTAGCAAACGTTAACTGAGTTATCTACTATGTCTGTCTCAGAAAGTAGACATTTCCCTACACAGTGCTTCACGGAATCTCACACGAGATGGGGGGTATTAACTTTCCACTTGCTGTTGGTTTGGCTTGGTATTTGTTTGCTGATAGCAGTTTAAACAATTAGGCTAAGCCTTACTCTGAAGAAGGCAGGGGTTGGATAAGTGAACAAGCAACAGACAGACATTCCTATATAAAATCAACGCAGACCTCCTTACAGGAGCAAATCTACACAGGAGTGGCTTGCTTACACCTACAAGGCCTGGAAGGACCTATATTTCTTTCTCCTTCCACTTCTTATTCCCTTGCTACCTTAACGTGATGGTCTGTTTAATGCCTCCATTGTCGTTACAACTTTGTGGACACTATCTCAGTAGTGTTCTAACAGTATCTCTGATTTTTAAACTGAAGAAATTTTAAAAATTGTCTTCATATTATAATACAATATTCATTTTTCTTCTTCACTTTCATGTGTCAGTCTGCTTTGTTTGTTTTAATATTTATGTGGAAGACAGTGAAGTTTTTTTCATTTTGTATTTTAGGGAAGTGTCTACAAGGTATTCAGGGTCTCACTACTAGATTGGACTCCTAGCGATCCGCCTGTTTACAGCCTCCCAAGAGCTAGGATTACTGGATGCGTGCCACCATGCCCAGTCTCAATCACTAACCCAGTGCACCCCGGGGGCAGGCCCAGCAGGGTAGGCCCGGGATTGAACCCCCAGCTCCTGTGCCTGCCGGCAGGTGCTTTAATCCACTGAGCTATTTGGCCAGTCCACCTGCTTTTTTTTTTTTTTGCATTTTAAGACAGTGAGTTTCATTTCACTCCTCTTTCTTGACCTAGTGAGATTCCTGGCATTTACATTTACATGGTAAAGATAAGTGTAGAAATGTAGCACATATAAAAATCCTACTTCACATACGGATAGTTTCTCTTTAGGTTCCCCAGTGGTCATGAGGTCCCTGAGTGCTGAGAAAGCTGAGAAGCAGCCTCAGTGGTCCAGAGGTTGGCCCTCCCTGGGGCCCTCTCCTTTGAGTCCCTGCTCTTGAGTTCCCCGACACTTACTTCCCCGACACTTACCTCAACTTCTTTCTCTCTGGCTGACCTTGGCCCTGAGGACTGCCCTGCTAAAGAGACTCCAATGGCCACTCTAACAGCAACTCCCCTAGTCAGTTCAGTGCGTGGTGGGCCAAGGGGACTGGGCGTGAGAGCCTCTCTGTGCTGTTTAAGGGGCTGCACCACATGCTGAGGTGAGAGAGAATCTGCTAAGGGACAGCTGAACTCATCCCGCAGACAGGCAGCTCAGCTGTCATCCATCCTGCCTCCCTTTGGAAGCTTGAAACTCCATACAACACATCTTCCTCAGAGTGACTCCAGACAAGGTGGGGAAGAAAAGGAGCAAAGCAAATAGACAGCATAGGGAACATGGCCTCACCTCCTTTCACTCTGTGCCCATGTGGAGCGGGCTGTCACAGCATCTATGTGCAGGCACCATATCCATCAAGAGCTTCCTCAGGAACAAGAGCGATAACTAGCTAACGGCCTCTAGTCCTATTTACATCTCAGTTCTCACGCTAACTGGTTAGCCATGTATGCTCTGTCATGATTGTGGTCATCAGTAGCTTTCTGCCAATGAACCTAAAAAAACCTTTATTAACGCAAATTATTCTTTGAATGCCTGAGCCACAAGGAAGCCTAGAGCTAAACATAGTGCTCAAATGCAATAATAAATTTATCCCAGATGCCTGGCATTTCTCATTCTCTCCCCCTTTTAATTAGTTTTGGCTGCCTTTCCATTTTTAATTGTCCAGGTTTCTTTGAGGTTTAACATAGTAAACCACCTCAATCCCTTTCGCATTTCTCCTCAGGAAATCAAATTAGCTAACATTTTCAGACTTTGACACTTCCTTTCAAGGCATAAGCTCTTCCTTTAAAAGTTAGCTTTGGAAACACAAGGGGCAAGTAGAAACCCAGTTCACTGAGTTGACAGTTGTTTTTCCTTATGGTCCTCAGTCACCATAGGGTCCTTAGCTGGGGCATCTAACATATAAGTACATAAACACCTTCCACATGTATATCTCCTCCACTAAAATCAATCAATCAATCAATCAATCAATCAATCAATCTCATTTTCCAAGCAATAGAAATCTTGAGCGCCAGGTAGTGTGCCTGTGAGTGCTGTGTTTTTCCACAACAAATAAACGGCACTTTTTTTTTTTTTAACCATAAATGAATTTGTACTGTCCAAGCAAAATGGCTGCGCATACTGCCAAATGAGATTATCTGGATTGATTTACTCCTGCCCTGCGGTAACCTGGTTACTTAGCTTTGCAGATTCAGCTGGACTCGCTTTTCCCTCTGGCTAAGCGGAGACAGATCTACTTCTAGTGAGTCAGGAGAAAGGTGAGCTCCACAGCTTAGGGACTAATGGGCAATAAAACAGGAGCCAGTGTCTTCTGCCCAACTCCATCATCTTGATCCTGTGCAGGCAGCTGAGCATGACAGGAGCCACATGAGGGAAGTCACACCCAGGCAAAGAGGAGCTGGGGTGGAGCTGCTCTCCTTCAACCCTTCCAGTCGCTCTTTCTCTGCACCAGTCCCCTGCTTCTCTTGGGTCATGAGGTCCTCAGATACCTGCTGACTAGGGCTGCCCAAGCCCTCCCACAGCATAACCCCTTGCAGGAGGTTCGAATGTGCATGAGCCTCAATGACAGTTTTCTAATCCCAGCTCTGCCACCTACCAGCTCTGTATTACCTTGCCCCCTGGAAATCCAGTTCGGTAAGGTAATGCTCAATAGAAGGAATAATCCCCACCTCATGGCAAAATCACTCTATTTCAAGTGCCCAGCCTCAGGGCGTCCCACCAGTAAAGGCTCTCTGACTGTCAGTTCCTTCATTCTCTGTCATCCAGCCCCTTGTTCCATTATAGACCCAGCTAGTGCTTCTCCCTTCTTTAAGGTCTCCCTCTCTGGAGACAGACAGCAGGCTCCATCCACTCCGAATCATCTGGAGACCAGCAGTGATTCTCTTCTTGGCCTGACTTCTGTAAAGTCTTCTTTGAACCCAAATAGAACATACCTTTGGGCTGTCCTCCAAGTGCCCAGCTTTAGCAAGAATCCTGCCAAGGCAATTTAGCCACAACCCCCCAATCCCAATATCTGAACAAATCCCTCATATTCCAATGTTCTTCCAGGTGGCATCAGATCACCCTGGCCTGCCCTCAGGAAGACTTTTGTCAGGTCTCTTAAGCCAGAACCACTTTTTCCCTCTGATGTTTCCTTTTAGTAATTTTTCATCCATAAACCACTTCTCTCTGGCTGTGGCTCTAACTTCCCATTCCTCCTTATATTCTAAGTGGACCCCAATCTATCTTGCATGCAGCACTACCAATGTTTACTCTCCCATCCCTACCCTCGTAGTACTGGGGATTGAACCCAGGGCCTTTGCACTGAACCACTTTCCCAACCCCTTCTTTAATTCCTTTTAAATTTATTTCAAGACAGAGTCTAAGTTGCTAGGTTTCCCAGGCTGGGCTTGAACTTCTGATCTCTGTGCCTCTCAGTCTGCCAGAGTCCTGGGATTACAGGCATGCACCACCACAGCCAACTTCAACAGTCTCTTTAATCAAACATTTTCATTTAATAGAAGTGTATCAGAAGTGCCTGTGCTTTTTATTATCATCAGTTAGAGTTCTTTTCACATTGCTATTACTGTGTTGCTAATAATCAGTACTGTCTGCCCTGTGCCGACCCCACCCTTTGCCCTCATGCCATACCAGGAGGTTCCTTAGTGGCTGGGACTGGATCTTCCTCATCTGTACATTTGTCTTCCAGTCTCACAACACCATAGCACACAACAGGTGCTCAGGCCTTGTGCCAATGCGTATAGTTTGGTAAAGGATTCACAGAAGTGTTGATGGGTGTTAAGGTCTAATACACTGTCTGTGGGGTTTTAATAGAGGCCTATAAACAGTGTTTAGACCTCTAGGAACACTTTCTCTGCATCTTGCCCTAGGAAGTCAAGTTCCCTAAACTTGAGGAAGACAAGGCAGAACCTCTGAGCCTGCAGGCCTTTCAGTAGCACCACATCTCATGGAGCATGTGGCCTTGGGTACTATACAGAGGCCAGCGCCCTATAAAATGACTTGTACTAAAGACACAGACTCTGCTCTGACGGGGCTCCTACCTCTAAGGTGGGCTCCATGGCGTTCTGGGTGACTATGTTACTCAAGGAACAGAGAGCTTGGAAGGGATGTGGAAACTTTAAGGAGAGAGAGGGAGCTCCTCTATGAAATTATCAGCAGTGAATAAAGAAAAGGGAAGGTGGGGACTACTGTGCACTTTTAAATAAAGTTCTATCTAGGAACTCAACATAGGCTCAGATTTTCAAATTTCATGGAGCTAGCATTGGTAAGAGAGAGGCTGGTTTACAACTCAAACAAGAAGAAGGGAACATGCTGTTCTGTGTGGTGTCCTACTTCTTGTTTGTGTTGATCGTTTTTGACATGCAAGTTGTCATCTCTTTACAAACACCTGTGAGAGAAGGAGAAGCACACACATGATGGTGTCTAAGAGCACCATGTAGTGGGGAAACTTTGAGTTCAGTGATCAGAAGATGCTTCAGTCCACGTCTACTGACTGGGTATTTGCCCTCAGCAAAGAGCGAACACAAGTACATAACATTAAAATGAGCCTTCTTACTTCCTAAGATGGTGCTGACAACATTTCAAAGGAGGAGGTCCGGGGCCTGACACTCAGCAAGCCTTGGGGCTCACAAAGGCTCTCTCCTTGCCCTGCCTTTAATCAGGCTCCTAGGAACCTTCTCCTTGACTTTGGCCCTCATTTGGCATTTCCAGCACACATTTAGCAATAATTGTGTTTAGAGCCACTCATTCTACCATGAATGCAGCCTGTCATTCTGCACCTGGCTATAAAACCCTACTTGTCATTTGGAATTAAGTCTGCTCTATCCTCCTTTGCAATATGCCTATTGCAATATTCTTCTTCCTGCTTTAAAATGTGTCAGAATAGGGCTGGGGAGATAGCCCAGTGGTCTAAACACCCGCTTGGCAAGCACAAGGACTCAGGTTTGATTCCCAGTACCACATGCTGTATCCACCCCAGAGCCTTGGGCATGCTGTGCCAGCCACCAGAACAAGGCATGGTGGTGAACGCCTGTAATCCCAGCACTGGGGAGGCTGAAAACAGGAGGACCACTACAAGTCTAAGCTGCATAGTGAGACTCTGTACCAAATAAATAAATAATTTTTGTAATATACGTCAGAATAGTATTTATTAGTGCATGCCAATGATTATTACCCCATATTTCTTCCTTTGAAGGATCAAGAGATTTTTGGGATTTGTCTACCTTATTTCTGATTGAAACAGTGGGCAGAAAAAAAAAGTGGGCAGAAAAAATAATCAGGCAGATTCTTCATCATGTGACAACTCTTCTTTCCTGGGGTTTCAGTTGGACTAGAGAGATCTACCCTCCTGTGGTAGCTCAGGAGGGATCTCCAGGGTCCACTGGAGAGAGTGGGTTACAGGCTGTGCCTCAGAAGGTGCCTCCCTGTCTTTCCTTGGGGTCAACATGGTGCAGTACAAGGAGCAACTAAACCAAACCTTCAGAAGCAGCTTAGTGTCTAAAGCCAACCCAGTTCTAAACATTCAAATCAGCCTTTACTGTGGGAGAGGTCTCATTTCTGGACACCAATGTTTCTGTTCAAAGGTTGATCTCAAAATCCAGTCCAGAAGCAATTACAGAGGTGTTTGAAGAACAGAAGTGAGGTTTAAAGCCCAACACTTTTTTTTTCTGAGACAAATGGCTTCTGCCCTTTGACAAACAAGGCTAAGTCTCAGACAACTATAAAATAATATTGACTTAAAATATAAAACTCCATGGTCCTCTCACATCATAGTTAATCTTACATCAGTTAGCTTTGTTGGAAAATCCAGGTCAGTGGCATGAGCTCCATCACCTACTTTTCCTCATTTCAGTGTTACTCTGTCTCTGAACCTATATGTTCCCTTCTTCAGGAAGAGAGAGCATCCTTCCCTCCAGAACAGAACCCTGACCCTGTGTGCTTCCAGCTTGACCGCTTCCTCTTCATTGTCACGAAGTGCACTGTTAGTACTCAGCTTCTAGAACAACATGACTTATGCAGTTTTTTGGATAGAGTGGATTTTATGCTGTATGCCAGAAAATGGATTGTGAGTTCCCAACATCACTTTTAGAAAGACTTCGAATCTATCTCCATCTAGTCGTAGTGGAAGGCTTGTCTGGGCTGTCCAACAACACGCATCTGAGAAGCCTGGCCTGCCACTCTAGCTCACCTCAGCTCGTGCATTCTAGCAACTAAAAGGATGAAAGAAGGCCAGAAAGCAGCCTCTGAGGTGCTGGAGTATCACTATGAAGTGTGTCAAGTGCCTGTACCTGGTGGGGCCTCTGAGGGACATTGAGGTAGTGTGCTCAACTCCATTAACCTCAAGGACATCCCTGGGGAGAGTGAGGGGGCACACAGTTTAGGGTTCATTACTCAGGTCCTCTGGAGGCTTTCTGCCTCAAGCTGTTAACCTGCTAAAAGACAGTAATCAGTATTAAACGTTGGAAAGGCTTTGTATTACTTGTTAGATTTAATATACAGAAATCACACACACACACACACACACACACACACACACACACCCCAGGTGACTTACACAACCAAAACTTAAATGTATTGTTTGACAGTTCTGGAGGCCAGATGCCCAAATTCAAGGTGAAGACCCCTCTCTGGCTTCTCTCCTGGGTTTGTGGATGGTTTCCTGCACATTTACTGAGCATACTCTGTGTGGGTGTTTGTTTCCAAATTTTACCTTTTTAGAAGAAAACCTAGAATACTGAGTGAGAGACATACCTGCCTCTACATCTTCACTAACAGCACTGGCAGCAACTCTAGTTCCCAATTAGATCATGTTCTAAGGTTAGGATTTCAATAAATGAAGGGGTGAGTGGGAGGAGATTCAATTCATAACAGACTTGAAGAACTGAACAGGGCAGCAGAGCACCTGGATTCCAGGCCCAGCCTCACCTCTGAGCAGCTGTGTGCCAATGGGCATAGAGCCTCAGTTTCCAGGCCTCAGACTTCTGCTTGAGAGTTGAGGGTAGGACTAAATAGTCTCAAAGGCCTCCTCCAGCTTTTACAGCCAATATCTTCATCATCTAACAAAACTGATCCAAATGTTTACAAAGCATTTGAAACTTCTTAGGTGGAGACATAGGATAAACACTAAGAAATAATAATCCCCCAAGCCTCAGTAGAATGAGTGCATACAAATTCAAAGTGGGTTTCAAACATTATTTCATTAATCCTTACAAATCCCCATGTGAAGTAGTATTATTAAAGAGCAAACTGACAATTGTGTTATAAACTGGTCAAGTCAAAGAACAATATCTCAGACAAGATAATAGCAAACTTATCTGCCACAGGGGAGGGCTGAATATTCAAAGGGTGAGCGTGTCAGAAACAAACAGGAAATTTTATCTCAGGTGGCTTTGAAATAAGGGTTGAAATCAAGGCTTTGGCTGTCATCTTGGGACTTTCCAAAGGGGAGAGAGGAGATTTATGGGCAGACTTTCCAGAATATATGCATCATTCATGGACTCTAATTTTTCATGCATAAATGTTTGAGTTGATATTTAAGATGTAGGAAATCTGCTGGGAGGGAATTATAATGTTTTCCTGAGGTGAGGGGAAAAAAGCACTGCTCTAGATGATTTTTTTTTTACCTTGAGGGTAGAAAATATTCCATTTTTTTAATGCAGGGCTAAACTGGTAGGTGCATGTGAGATTACAGAAATATAACCACTTTGCAGAAACCCTCACCTTGTACCAATTTCTGTGATCTTTGTTCTGTTTTGCCTTCAAGGACCGCTGATGGTGAGGCACATGGAGAGACACACCATGAGACACAGTGTCTAGCTGTGTCACTGATCATCCCAATCTGGTCTAAGGAAGATGAAGGAGTCAGTCCCAGGCCTGAAATTGTACATCTGGATGTGGACTTGCGTAAAGGCTCTCTACTCTGGTGGGTCACGATAGGGCCAAGGAAGCATGGCATGGCTGTATCAGCCTTAGGTGGTACCTTTACTTCCCGGGCTTCTTTCTTGACATTCCACCACTGGGGACTATAGGGTGCAAAATTATCTGTTGCCAAATGACTGCCCCTAGAATCCAAATGCTCTGGAGAGGTGAGGTGGGCTGGACCTCCTGACCAGTCACTAGCACCTTAATATGCACAGGTTGGCCCCAGCAATCCAAAAGACCCCCAAGCCTTTGGTGAGAATAGAAAGGGTGATGGAGTGAAGAGTGGAAAAGAGAGGTAGTTGGGAGAATTTGAAGATCACTTTGATTACCTCGCTATGTTGCCAGATAAATATAATACAGGTTAACCTCATTTAGTGAAGCATCAATACAGGCAATTTAACCAGTGGAAAGGTTAACTTTATTTAGAGACATTCACATGGCTAAATTACTTTAATATTTAATACTATGACAAGTTAAAAAATGTGTTCATATGTCTTCAAAAACTCCCTTTGCAAGGTACTACAGAGGTTGCTTTTTCTATGAAAATCAACTTACACATAAATAAAAAGGAATCTTCAAAGATCATAACTTAAAAGAACCCAGCTTCTCGCATGGCCTGGCCCCGTGGCATCTCTCAACACTTTCTCAGACACATCTGTGCCCAGTTCCTGGCAGTTGCTTGCATGGCCCATCATCTTTCCTCTTCTCCTCACATGCTGCCCATCAGCATGGAAAGCCCTCCCTCTTCCTTTGACCTGGCTGACCAGGCTTCTTCACTCAAGACCAAACAAATTCAGCCCTGCACATTGTGGAAAGCCTCTCCTGACTCACGAGGACAGCCTAGAGTCCCTCTCTGGTATCTCAGAGCACCACTGCATTGGCTGTAATTGTTGGCTGAGGGTCCGGTGTTTTCCTCTTAAGCCCAAGCAGAAGCAAAGCTCTCCATCTCGGTATCATGGTGTAAGATCCAGCTCCCATCATAGAGGAAGCACTGAGCAGGACTTTTAATGAATGAACCATGTTTTTTAAACCTAGTAACTTGCTGATTGAAAGAAACAACAGAACAAGGTTCTGGTGAGAACTTGAAAGCATTTCCCCCTCTTGGTAGGAATATAGACAACTCAAGAAGAGCCCTTGGAGAGCGTTGGCAAGTCATTTGGCAAGATGCATCACGAACAATAGCAACTCTATAATCTTTGACCCTGGAACTTGTCCTCGGGGTGTATGTCCTAAAACAATATCATAAGGTAGGAAAAATTGATTTCCATGGTAGTG
Organism: Octodon degus; assembly: GCF_000260255.1. Taxonomy (NCBI): domain Eukaryota; kingdom Metazoa; phylum Chordata; class Mammalia; order Rodentia; family Octodontidae; genus Octodon; species Octodon degus. The sequence goes on along the minus strand of NW_004524595.1, from coordinate 2,367,724 downwards.
TTCATGCCAGTGTCATACAAAATAGAAATATCTAAAATTTACAGCTACTTTTGCTTAACTCATTGAGAAGAAAGAGGTGTACTAACAGTGTTTGGAGAGAATATCCTGTCTGCTTCTTGTACTATGGATAACCACTAAGAAGTTAATGATGTACAGTGTATTGACTATCAAAACTGTCCTATTAATCAGCTGTGAAACTGT
>NW_004524595.1:2348256-2367205 GCF_000260255.1 Octodon degus | reverse complement strand
TCTATTCATTGAATTAAGAGAATGCAGCTGTGTATCTATCCTAACTATTTTGAGTATACAGATACAAAATGGTTGTTCATTTGTATCCCTCTTTTTTGTTTAGTTTCATCAGAGAAGGGTATCTTGTTGTCATTTAAATATTATAGGTACGTGAATTCAGCAAAATATTCAAATATAGTACAGTAGTCCATAATAGTAGTGGGTTTTCCGTATGACTGGCAATGTCAGAAGTTGTTGACTTGAGCCTTTTATAGCTCAGCATATTAATATGGCTTTACTTTTTATATTTTGTTATTATACTTTTCTGCTGGATGGTTCAGACCAAGATAAAGCAAGACCTATATAACAAGAAATATAACTTTTGTATCTGATAAGGTCAGTCAAATCCTGTCAGGATTTATCCTGAAACCCTGTACTGCATTTTGTCGATCCTTTGTCAGTGTCAGCCATGAGGATGAGTCACGGCCATTGCTTGGCCAATTTGTTCTCTGTGAAAGCCAATATTCTAATGTTTAGCAACAATTAAAAATCATGATTATGAAAACCTATGTCAAGTGTGGAAAATAATTATAATAAAAGTTAGATTAAAATGATATAAAATACATGTATAGGATAGTTATAATTACATAAATTAAAGAGTTAACACATATATAAGGGTTCATTTAATATTTTACATAAACTAGGAAATCTTAGCAATGGGATTGAAATCTTAGCAATCCCATTGGTACTATTAGTACCTTTATTTTATAGGTAATGAGTTTAGAAGCACAGACAAGTTAAGTAATTTTCTCTGTATCACACAGACATAAAGTGACGGGCCTGGATTAAAACCCAAGACAGTCTACAAATTGTATTATTATCACCATGTTATAAAGTTGATCTAGAGTTTGAAAGAAATAAAACCAAATTCTTTTAAGCTTATAAAATATAAATTCCTTTTTTCTATAAATAAATTCAATTTTTCTATAATGAAGAATGTTTTTAATAAAAATTCAATAAAAATATTGAAATCTTTCTTCAAATGTCTATTTGCAAAGCGTGTTGGCCATAGTTGTTGGCTTAAATATTCTGGAACTGTTCTGAAAAAATGTTAAATACTAAGTTGTCTGATGTGGACACAAAGCTATATTTCTACTCACGTATTCTGTTTCCTTTTCAATAAAGTATATTCACTGTAATGTATAACATTTGGGATTTGATGTTTATACCTTAGTAAGACTCTTCATAGAAAAATACCAGTTCACTAGTTGGGGGAAAAAAATCTCTATTGTTGAATAATGTGTCTTGCTTTGCAGATTGTAAATTGTGGTCAGGGCTGGAGGTGGGGGTGTCCTGGGTGGGGGATGTTCAAAGGAAAAAGGAACGATGATGCTAGTTCTTTCTCTGCTCAGAAACCCCTACTCTGGCTGGTAATAGGAACCTTAATTCAAGTGCTTGTGGGACTGCTTAGGGGTAGCTGCCGATGGGAGACCAACGTGTGTCCATTCGTGGGGCACAAGAATGGGTATCCCACGTTTCTGCTGAGTTACTCTGATTTGAGTTCATCTATGAAAGCAAAACTAGCCACTCTGATTCCTTGAGCTCTCACATGAAGATATTTCTGCACTACAGAGGGACACTGAACATCTGCAGGTTAGTGTGAGAAACCCTAAGAGGAAAGAGAGGGCTGGGATGCCCTAGGACAACAGCAGCCTGGAGGAGGCTCCTTTTATGTCTCCCTGCCCAGACCTGCAGACAAGAAGGACAGAGCTTGCTTTGGAGGGGCCAATCTTACAGAGCAGCAGGGAGAAACATAACATGAAGCCAAAGTTGAGACTCACTTTTTTCTGTTTGGTTTCAGACTCTGTCTGAGACAGTAGAGAGCAGGACATTTACTCAGCTGCCATTTCCAGAGAGGCTGCTGCTGTGGGCAAAGTCCAGGGCTAGCCAAGATAGAGCTGCCCCAGCTCTGGGAGCCTACACACTGTTTGGGGAGAACATTTTAACCATTTTAACACCCAGGACAAATATGGGTTGCACATAGTTTAGGATTATCAGCTACTTTTTATGGCTGCTAGTATGGTCTCCCCAAACAGTGTGAAGGCACTACATCTGTACCTGTCTGTGACAGATATGTCGTGGGACTCAGGGGGAAGATGGTGTGTTATACGCTAGGTGTGTTTTATGATCCCACTATTTTATGTTATTTTATCTTCACCAGATATCTGTTATTTATTGTTTTTGAGTTTATAAATGAGAGTACTAATGAATAAGGATTATACAACTAAGGGAGGGGCTTCAATTTAACTTCCAAATTACCTCTGTTTGACTTCAAAATTCTATGGAGAAGGAAGAATACATACACATCTGTATGTGTGTAAGCATGAACATGTGCAGGTGCATGTGCATGTTTGTGTGTGTGTGTGTGTGTGTGTGTGTGTGTAAATGTATATGTTCCCAAAAAGTTTTCTGATAGTTTGAAACAAATACTTTATCATTTACAAAGCTCTTGAGCTTCTTAACTGGAATCTCTCAACATCCTGGCAGACTACAGTAGCAATTATAATTACTTCAATTTCACAGATGAGAAGACTGATAACCACAAAATATGTGAGATAAATAAGCTTGTAAGTGGCAAAGCAAATGCTGTCAGTCCCTTGCTTGCTGTCTTCCCTCCCCCATCCAGGAAACCTCTGATTGCTGCTGGGGGGCCAGAAACTAGGCCAGGCTCTAGAGACACAGAGGAAATGTGACTTCACCCACTCCTGACAGGAAGGAGGTTCTTAACATTTGAATACCATTGCCATTAGGTGCTAGTAGGGGCATGCATCTGGGCCTTCATGCTCCATCTGAGGAGGTAGGATAACATTGGGAAAGGCTTCAAAGACTCCCAACTCTGCCATCATAAGACATCGATTTTCTGAGAGAGACATTTCCAGCAGAGTAAGCAACCCCTCGAAGAGATGTAAGTAGCAGAACAGGGCTCTAAGAATTGCTGACACTCCATGCCCTGGTCTGAATGTTTGTGTCCATTCTACCCCCTGTTTTCATAGGGAGAAGCCATAACTTCCCTTAGCATGGTATTTAGAGGTAAGGTTTTTGTGAGTTAGGGGAACTCAGAAGGGTGGACTTCCAGCACAGTGTCTCTTGAAGAGGAGGAGTTCATCAGCACTTACACTCTGTCCTCTACACAGTGAGAAGGCAGCTCTCTGCAAGCCAGGAAGAAAGCCTGGTCAAGAACCAATAGGTCACTATCTTGACTTTGGACTCTCCAGAGTTCAGAACTGTAAGAAACAAATATCTATTTTGTAAGCCACCTATCTATGGAATTTTATTAAAGCAGTCCAAGTAGGCTAAAATAGTATTGTTTCTTCACTGGCATAATCTTCCATCTCTGTAGAGACAACAGGTAGAGATCCAAAGGTTTGCAAGGAAAGGAAGCCCTTCTTATTCCTTCCCCAGTTGCCAGACATAGGGGGATCCTCCAAACCACCTGAAATCTGCCAACTGACATTATTAGATCCACTTTCCCATTATTAGATCCATTGATCACAGTTTCCCAAAGAGGAAGAAACCAGTGCCCATCATCTCCTGATGGTGCTTCACTCCCGGTGCTGCCAGGCCTCTGCGACTCAACTGACTGCCACGGAGACTCTGCTGGGCAAGATGCTCTCCAACAGCAGACTGCAGAGTTTCCCAGACCACTATCGTTTTGTTTTGTAAGAGATTTTTCTCTTGCCCAACTGGAACAGAAAATTCTCTGTTCTCCAACAAGCCTCAGCCGTCTTCTGCACAGCGTCCAGAAAAGACAACACAATCATTCCACGCAGAGCTGTTTCCAAGGAAAAACATTTGCCTATTTGCCACTGCGGATGCTGGGAATTTCTATAGCAGCTGACTGGTGGCCTATTCTTACTTCCCAACTTAGCAGATAGAGATGATTATTGTATTTATGGTGTGTGGACAGCAATGGGCAGGGAACTGGGAAGCTCTGATCCCTAAGTCTCACTTCCCATGTATCTGTGTATGTAGCTGCTTTACTGCTAAGACCCCATAGGAGGTAGAAAAGAGGAGGCGTGAGTCGCGTCTTGTTTACTGCAACAGGAGGATGTCCCGGGACTTTCGAAGAGGAGAAGGAGGTGGAATAATGAATACTTTGAGTTCTATGAATCAAATATGAATTGAACTATATTCTGTTCTTTAAGGAGATGGCTGCATAATAAGTGTTAAACAATTCATCTTTCTGTCAGGCAGCAGAAAGTAATTTATTCATTACTGTTAAGCAAGGAAAGACCTTGTGTGTTGAACGAAAGAAATGTTTAGCATGTTCTGTTTTAGGTTTTGCTGCAAAGGACCACGTTGAAAGTGCTGAAGCGGGGCTGGGGGAAGCAGGGAAATAAGCTTTGGAGTCTCAAACCAGAATTTTGCTTGAAGAATATCATGAATTCTCTTTCAGCCTTCAGTGGAGAAATCAACCAGCCTCGGTTTAAGAATTCTTCAGATGAAGAAATAGCAAATTCAATAAAGCTTGATCTTCTTTTTTGCATCTCATACAGCTCCCAAAGAGCTATGTGTAAAGTTAAAAAGAATGTATTCAGCTATATTCTTTTCCCTTTGACTTGCATTACAATTTCGCAGATATGTTTCCTTGAGACCTCAAAATACAATAAAAGCACCACTTAGGCATCTTATGATTCGCTGAAAGCATTTTCACCTCGTCAACATGCAATCTGTGAACATTAAATCCTCCCACAAAGCCACAAGTAAAATGTACAAATTTTCTATGTAATATTAGCACATTCAAGATGAATCTCATGTATTCTCCATTAAAACATACGGTACAGCTCATTTTCATTTTAATGCAATTTTTCTTGACTCTGTGGAACGTAAGTGCAGGAGCAGCCATGGCTAGCAGGAGAATGCTTCAGTACTTTAGCTGGAGGAACAATCTGAAGGAACTTCCTTGGAGGACATTCAGTAGTGCCGCCTCTCAAGGCTTATTCTACATGCGTTTATCATTGCATAGTACATGCTCACTATGTTGTATTATAAAGACACTGATGTTGTATAGTTTTATTTTCAAACATGGTACATTTCTGTTTCAAATGCCTGTTTCATAAAATACACCTAGCTACCTGAGTTATTAAAAGCAATTCTTCAGCAGAGACCAAATCACAGAAACTAGAACAGTTGTTGTATAATCTCAAGCAATTCAAAGTAAATAACATTTATTTATTTATTTAGCAATGATCCTGAGAATCTTCAGAAGATTTTTGAATCTTGCAGTTAATTGGAATGATTCTCACCCTGACTAACTATATATACTGACACTTGTGAACTAAGCAACTGCACTGAAGATGGCAATTTGTAATAGTAGGTTCATGCTTGGAGTGCCTGCCATTCTAGTCTTCTGAATACGGGCTGCTTGTCATGACATGCCAGTTGCTGCTGTGCTGTCTCTCGGGTAGATGACTGTTCAAAAAGAAGGGGGTGGTGAATGAAGGCAGGAGACAGGAAAAGGAATGTTGCGGGACTGTCCTGCTTCAAGGTTGTATATGGTTAGATTTCTGGACTTCTGTGTAAACATAAGAATTATATAATTCTTTATGCCTATTTTTAAAATATATTCTAATTTTTAAATGTTTTTTTCATCATATTCTGTAGGGACTTAAAGTTCAACATATCAATACTTGATAAAAAAAAATACCTGTTCCATGTTTTGCCTAAGATGTTTGATGTTCAGACAGATAGTGAGGTTAAGCTTAACAGCCTAGGTTGTATGGTAATAACAATAAGCTTCTCTTCTGGAGGGTTAACAACGTAAGTTTGCAGACCAAAATTAGAGAAAAAGGAGGGCCGCAAGAAAAGCCAACATTTTGGCTCTAGCCTTCCAAGGTCAATTAAGACTCAGGACATATGAGAACTTGTACTGTAATGTCATGTAACTCAGTAGTGTTCCAAATTTTCTGATCAAGGAGATTATGGGGCCAAAGAGGAAAGTGATCGATGATGTAGAGTGTGCCTAAGGAGAGTCACATGGAGAGAAAACATTCTCTCAGGCTTTCTTTTTTTTTTTTTAGTTATAGTATTATTTATAGTATTTCTTAATCAGAATTTTGAAACAAATTAAAAGTCTAGTTACAGTTCTGTGTATAGAAACCTGAGATATACGCATGCAATAAAATAATATATTTCATTAAAACCAAACAAATTACAATTATTCAGAATAAGAAAGCTAAATCTCACAAATAATGTTGAACAAAAGGAGCAATTAATGAAAGAATATGTATAACAAAATTTCATTTGTACAAAATCTAAAGAAATCTATGAATTTATGGATTTCCCCTTCATTTCTGCTTATAAATACACAGTTTTATTTATGTTTATCTCATGTCTTGCCAAGATCTCTCAGGCTTTCACAGAGAGCACATTGGCCAAGAAATGGCCGTGACTCTTCTGCATGGCTGACACTGACAAAGGATCTACAATCTGAGGTGCAGGATCGCAGGATAAATCCTGAGGGGATTTCACTGACCTTATCAGATCCAAAAGCTACAACTCTGGTTGCATAGGTCTTGCTTTATCTTAGTCTTAACCATCCAGCAGAGAAGTATAAAAACGAAGTACAAGAAGTAAAGCCATGTTGTTATGTTGAGCTGTAGGGCACTTAGGTCAACAATTTCTGACATTGCCAGTGAAGTGGAAGACCCAATACTATTATGGGTTACTGGACTCTTTTAGAATATTTTTGCTGAGTTAACACACCTATAATATTCAAATGACAGAACTAGTCAAAAAAGGGGATATATAAATGAATGTCCATTTTGTAATTGTGTATTCAAAATGGGTATGATACATATATAGTTACATTCTCCTAATGAATTTGTTCTAATAGTGTTTGTAAATAGGATATCATGTCTGCATCTTGTACAGCAGATAAGCACTAGGAAGAATGTATGCAATGTGTTAATTACTGAAACTGTCCTACCAATTTGATTTGAAACTGTCTCATTGCTATTTGTTTCTCAATAAAATTATGGAAAAAATAAAATAAATAGAAAGAAGTAAATAACTTTTAAATTAATTAACCTGACCCACTGCTTCAGTGTTATTAAAAAGCAAATCTCCCAAATCTAGCCATAATGCAGAAATGTTATGGGTGTAGTATGTTGAAGACTGTTATTGTTCTCTCTGTAGAAAAAATTGAGCACCTCCTAAACAGAATAATGGCCACAGGAGTGAGACATTCTTTCTAATGTAGAAAAGAGTAAAGAAACCAAAATTAAAAATGGAACCTAAGCCTACTACAGAAGCATTTGGGAAGACAAAGAAATCCCTTTCTATTATCAGATGCAAAGTATTATTTGAAAAAAATACAAGCACACGCTAAACTGTCTAGTTATTTGTACACTGATGCACTGGGTCAGCTGTAAGCCTGGACTCCTTTGAGAATCTCCCCTCCATATGGACCACAGGACCACTGCCACTCACTACAATGAAAATAAATTGTCACAAGAAATATTTAAACCATGGCTGTAGTATACACAGTGACTTCATGTAAATGCCAGGTAGCTTGACTCCAAGGAAAAAATGACAAAGATGGGAAATTTTTTTCTAACCACAGATGTTTCTACAAGCAGACATGTATGCTACTGAACAATCACATAATGACCACAGCAGCTTTGTTTGCTTGAATATCTCTTGCAATGGAATACAGATTATTTTCACAGAGCAGTTTCCTTAGGAGTTTTAAAGATTATAGGAGAATCTGAGTTGAATAACCTTAAATTGCTCTCATAATTCTTTTCTGCTACACCAAGTACAGATATCAAGAAACCATAATTTAAGGTACTTGTTGTCTACTCACTATCATTAGTAACAACACACACAAAAAATACTCGATATCATGGAGTTGCCAGGTACTATGCTAAGACTTACATACATGATCTCAATAAATCCTGATAGCAACTTTCTGTGGTGGATGCTGTTGTTATTCCCATTATACAGAAGAGGGCAGAAAATAATAGACCAGAATTCAACCCATGTTGTCTTGAATCCACAACCACATTTTTTTTTTAAAAAAAGGAATAAAAAATAATTACAATAAAACATTAGAAATGATACAGAACTTCACTAAACAAAATGATACAAATTCAAGAGTATTTGTTGCACCACATAATATTGTTTTCAAATTGTTTAGATTACCAGATATATGCACCACATCCACAGTTTTAACTATCAGTTCATTGGGAAAATGCTGACCCAAAGGGCTTGCTTTTACCTTGCTAGTTCTGTGGAATGAGGGACATATCCTCAATGGAGCATTACATCCAAAAACTGCTAGCAAGCTATACCCCACAAGTTTTCATTAAAATATTTTAATAATAATCACCAAAACACTGAATCTTTTAGCCACTCAATATTGGCTACCTTTCTCAGCTACCAAAAGTACAGGGGACAGGCAGAAATTGGACTGAATGCTAATGGCCTTGAAGTGTTGGGAACTGGGAAAGGAGGTCAGACACGAGGACACATAGCTGGAAAACAATAGTTGCGGATGTACATGCAGCGTCTGAATTGCACGGTGGGTGTTCCTGCTCTTCTGGTTCTGCTGAAGCCACTGTGGAGAAAAATATAGGCTTCTCTTTCTTGCAAAGGAAAAAAAGTGAAGATATAGCTGAGAGGTGACCTCTGGGAGTATCTGATGTTAATAATCTCATCATAGATAAGGAATTTCTTTTCATGTTTTTTGGCAAATGATATTAAGATTAACTGGAGGGTCTCTAACTCCAAACACTAAGCAGTTAGAGACCAGCCTAGGGGCTTTTGACATCCACACTACTAGCAATGAGAGAAAATGTTACACTTTCATTGAGAAGAAAAAGAGAAGTCAAGGTTGGTAATTGTTAAGTACCTGAGTTTACTAAGTATTTTCAGTTTTAATATAATTTAAAAATATTGTTCTTAAGGGTATTACTAAAAACATGATGTTAAACCATCAGGTACTAGCAATCCTCCTAGAATAGTACATTGCTCTCTTAATAAGGAGTTATATTTTCAGAGGAGGTAAATACTAAGATTATCACAAGTTGTGCTTTAAAGCTGGTTATTCGTATCTCTAAAGAACTGTGGCATTTGTGCTGCATGATCCTAGCCTAGTTACCTAATTTTTCTTGTGGGTAAACTCTACAAGCCCTAGTATCACATCAGGCACCATCAAGCAAGATCCATTACTGGGCCAGCCAGATAGCTCAGTGGATTAAAGCATCTGCTTAAGTAGACAGAGGGACTGGGGTTCGATCCCCAGCGTGCTGTGTCCCCCTGGGGTGTGCTGAGACAGCAACTGAGACTGGGTATGGTGCCGTGCACCTGTTATCCCAGCCCTTGGGAGGCTGAAAACAGGAGGATCACTATGAGTCAGATCTGTGTAGTGAGACCCTGTAGAGCCTGTACTAACTACATTTTTTTTAAAAAAGCAAGATCCATTACTAACTCTTCTATAGGTGGATTTGTTTAGGTGTGATTTATATAGCATATAGTGTTTTAGATACTTTATGAAAATCAAAGATCTAGATGTGCATTGTGTAAATTATTCTAATAATTTCAATTCACAGATCTATGGATAAAACAACACAGGTAAAATCCAATAAATGAATATGCACAAATTTGCTAAAATTTAAATAAATATCAAACTCATACAATTATACATGGAGTTTTAACATTTAGGAAAAAGTTCTGCATTCATTATATCATACAGTTTGCTCATTTTCATGTGAGAAAATTCATTATTATTAATGTTTTCGCACAAGTGATGATCTTGGCCCCTAGGCTCTGTCTCACAGTGAGGCCAGTGCTGATTAAGTGAAACTGGCAAAGCAAATCTAGATCTTATCATCCTGTCAGGCAGGACCTATAAGTGGTCCCTAAATTTAAGCAGTTCAGATGAGTCAAGGGGACCCTGAGTGCTGGCAGAGCCACACTTCTGGCTCTTATAGTACATGTGGATCCAGGAACATGAAAAGGGCTTCAATTCTAGACCTAAGCACCTGGATAAGGCACTCTTCCAGCAGCTGGTGAGTTGTAGACAAAGGAATGGAAAGGCAGTGAGAGATCCCAGCTCTGCCGGGCACTGGATGTGGAATCCTGGCATATTAGCTAACCTCTCTGAGATTCACTTTTTTTCCTCTCTCTTTAAAACTGAGAAAATAGAATGTGCCCTGTGTAATTCAAAGGGCTGTCCATCAAATGAAAATGGATGTGAGGATTTCCTGAAAGCTGTAAAACAGACATGAGCTCAACTTCACAGTTCACCTGCCTGAAGCATGCTGAATCTTGTAACTTGACTCTCAGTGCCCTGTACCGCCTGGTCCCATCCCATGCAACTGGCTCAGTTTCCTCTCCATTATTCTATATTCTTTCTGCTCTAGTAACTCAATAAGGCTTCATTTTTCCCAATGGTCAATTATTCATTGAACATTATTATTTCACTCATGTATCTTTTTTTTTTTTATGTATTTAGTACAGGGTCTTCAAGGTCTCACTACATAGATTGGACTCCTCCTGTTTTCAACCCTCCAAGTGCTGGGATTACAGGCACAAGCCCCCACGCCCAGTCTCAATTGCTGTCTCAGTGTGCCCCGGGAGAGGGGCCAGCACAGCACGCAAGGGGCATGAGGATTAAACCCTGGCCACTGTGCTCTAGCCTAAGCAGGTGCTTTCGTCCGCTCAGCTATCTGGCCAGCCCAGATCACTTGTTGATCTTATTCATGTGTCATTGAACTACCATAACCTTTGGAGGTGCCCAGAAGAAGGACAGCCCTTAAGTAGCAGCAAGGGGAAGAAATGAATGAACGGATGGCAGAGGTCCCGTTCAGCTAGCAGCCAGCAGAGCCAGGATGTGAGTCCAATTTGTCTCTCAGCACTGTGTCAGGTAGAAAGTTTCTGCATGTCTCTCAAACAGAAGACATTGTAAACACCCATAGGGCAGACATTACTCCCTTTCCCACCTGCATGTTCTCTGCTGCACAACATTGTGCAGAGTATGAAGTCTACTGAGTATGACGTCAATAGGAGGGAATGGTCATGAGCTAACCCCATAAGAGACAAGAGAGAGCCAGGTTTCCTCTTGGGGTGAGCAACTACTGGAGATACAGATACCACGGGCTGAATCACGTCCCCTCTTCCAAATTCATGTTCCCTAAACCCCAAGGCAATTATATTTGGAGATATGGCTTTTAGGAAGCAATTAAGGTTAAATTTAGGTAATTCAAAAGAAAAGTACGCAGAGATAGTACATCAGTCTTACATCATTGATGGGAATGCAAAAATAGTACAGCCATTCTGGAAAACATTGTTATAAAACTAGACCTACAATTAACCATAGGACTTGGCAATTGCCCTTCTGAGAATTCAATCTGAAGAAATGCAGAAAGACTCACACAAAAACCTGTACATGAATGTTTGGAGCAGTTTTATTCACAGCAGCTCCAATCTGGAAACCCAGATGTTCTTCAACAAGTGAATAGTCAAACAAATCGTGGTACATTCTTACCACGGACTACTATTTGGCAATAAAAGGACTAAACCATCAGTATGTGTGCAAACTTGAGTCCTCCTCCACAGAACTTGTGGTTAAGGAAAAAAGCCAACTCTGAAAGGTGAGATACGGCAAGGATTCCATTCTCTTCCTGTTTTCAAGGAAGCAACTGAGACATTTATTTAAAAATTATTCTCTGTTCTATGAGACTTTGCTTTTTTACGTTTTCAAATTTTTTATTCTCTTATTGTATTGTGGATTAACCATCGCAAATTATAAAATTATAGCCCTGCAGAGCAGATTAGTTCATAGGAGCTGATGAAGAGATGAGGATGGAGGGAAGCGGGTGTGATACAGCAGAAGAGAACGAAGGATCTTTGTGCTGCTCTAAATGTCCCTTATCGTCACTGTGTCAACGGTATGATACTGGTTGTGGTATCACGCTTAACAGTTTCAAGATGCTGTCACTGGTGGAAAGCAAGTAAAAGGAAAGTTCTTTCTACTATCTTGTTTTACAACTGCATGTGCACTACAATTTTCTCAAAAGTAAAAAGTTTCATAAACTATACACAATTGCTATTAAAACCAAAGGTAGGAATTAAATCTAATATGAAAGTTTGAAAGAGATTTGGGGGAAAAAATCCATGTGCATCTCCATAGAGTGAGCAGACAACTAGCACACAAATAAGAGCTCTGTGGAAGTCTGTGAACTACGTCCTTTATTGACTCCATTCTCCTTAAAGGGGCACCATAAACTTAATACTAAGAGAGCTCTGCTGCCCACTCTGGCATTTCAGCAATGAAGCAAAGAAAAGGCAGGAAGCTGGGGCTGTAGCCTTTGCTAATACAATGCCCTGCGATGTAGAGGGAATAATATCTATTTTGCTGGTGTATAAGTGGGCCTTTGCCTCCAGAGGCTACAGGACACGCCATTGCCTTCATACAAGCTCCTTCTCCCAGTGCCAGCGCTCAGCGACCAGGATCCACCTTCAGAGGACACCTCGCGCCTGAAGTGTGCTGCGTCAAAGTAGCTCTGCTCTCAGGCAATTGTAATTTCATTCGTGGAGACTAAAATGAGAAGGTCCAGGAGAGCTCGATGTCAGGGAATGCGTTTGTGCCAATAACCTCTCGCCAAAGGTAACAGGAGGAAAGGAAGATTGGAGGGTGCTGGAGAATGGGCAGGGTCCTGAGGACAGGGGCCGAGTCCTTGCACAGTGTCTTGCTTTTTCTTCTGCCTGCTTCTGGGTACTCCCTCAGCTTCACACATGGCCACTATTTACCTCACTCATGGAGCAGCTGTTTCTTGCCCTTTTCTTGCTATTCTCATATGGTCTTCCCAGTGCATGTCAGAGCTAGGAAGAATCAGCCCTACACATAGTCAGAAGATCTACTTTGAGCTCTGGCCCCTGGGGAACTTGCTCAAGTCTCCCCCTGAGCCTAGCTTTAAAATATTGGAAATGAGGCTTCTTCCTAGGTGGTCTGGGAGTTAAATCAGCCCCTATAAGTCCACCACATAGCATCTGGCACATAGTGTCTATGGACCCCATGCTCACTCCTGCTTCCCTTGGAGATAAAAAACAAATGTCACTTTCTTAATGCAAATGTTTCCATGGCAATGTTTGACACTTAAGGTGAACTGAAGAGTGGCTGAAATTACAATATTGCCTACAAAAGCACTCTAATTCTGACCTTGTAACAGAAGTTTGCATCCCACTGGAGATTTTGCCTTTGCACATTACTTGGGAGAGATTTTTGAGCTCACTTTGTTTAGCTACTCCCTAGGACAGGAGTTAGATTCCAAACAGAGGTCAGAGTCACATGTACTTCTGCGTCACTTGAGGAGTGCTTCAACAAGATGTGAGGAGCAAAATCATATCAGCATTCTGTTCCAGATTGGTCCCTCTCCTAGAAACCCTGCTCTGTCCTTGTGGGACTGAGGAACACCCTTTCCAGCAGGGCTCTTTCTGTTCACCACTCATGCCAGTACCACGTGCAGAAAGGAGCCCTCAACACTTTAAAGAGAATGTATCTCAGAGACCCGAGAATTGCTTTTCTTTCATATATGTCTCTGCTGCATCCACCAAGGCCCTGAGGAAGCTTGCAAGACTTCATACTCTAAGAAAGATAGCTATACATTATTTAATAATTGAGGACCAGAGAAAATGTATGTAGGATAGAAAGTCAAAACCAGGGCAAAGTGATACTGTGAGTGTGTGGGCCTCAGGCTCCATGGTTACCAAAGTTCAGCTGAAAAAATGAGCTTCCCAGTAGCAAAAACTGAGAGAGAAAAATGTGGTACACAAATTCCATGGGCATCGGAAAATACCAGTTTCCCAAGGAAGCAAAGCTTATCTTGATATGTTTTAGGCTATCTTTACACAGGGAAAAACAGCCCCACAATACAGTGCTGAGATTTGTGTACGTTCATTCATGCATCCCAGTGGTTCTAGAAAATGCAATCAAATGTGCTGGAGCTTGACATTCAATTTAGGGATAAAATAATATTTTAATTACTCACACTTCTTTAAACATACTCTAAACGGATAGGGAAGATGTGGTTATGGAAAAGGCAGTTCAGACCTGACTCTGGGAATTTGAGAGGGAGGCTTAGTGTCTTTAACTCCTTCTTACATCTTTGGCATTCTCTGTTGTAAGTTCAGGTACTTGGTAGGGTCTGAACATTCATTCTCTCAGCAAGTAACTGATAAGCATGTGCTGTGTGCCAGGTGTGTGTTAGACAATGGGGGGTTAACTTTAAAAGCACAGTCATATACTTTTGGGACTTATCAATAGCCAGTAAACAAGTGATTGCTGGTGTAGACCAATGGAGAAGTACCTGGTGCTATGGAAAAGGATTGATAGGAGTGTTGGATTTGTCTGGTGTTCAGAGAAGGTTCTTTCAGCAATAGAAACTTCAGCTGAGATCTCAAGGAAGAGAAGGAAATAGTTAGGGAAAGAGCTTTAAGAATAGGAAAAATAGCTTGTTCAACTCTCCCAGGTGAGAGAAATGTAAGGACATTCCAGAAACTGAAAATAATATGGAGAAAAGAAGAATGGTTAGAAATGGGGAAGGAAGCAGGAGAGTTTATTAAGGGTCTGGGAAGACTTGCCAAGGATTTATATTTTATCCTAAAGGAAAACAGGCAGCCATGGGCAGATTTCAAGTAAGAGAATTATAATACCAGTTCACAGTTCTGATAATGACTAGCTGCTGTGGGGAAAAGAGGAGGGAGGGCAATAAAAGTAGAATCGGGGAGACCAGAGTCCTTACCAGCATAGGTCATTTGAGTGCAAGAATCTTGAATGAGCAATGTGTCAGTACCAGAAAAGAAAAGAGGACCATGGTGGCTTCTAAAAATCAACCTGAGAGCCTGCAAGTTTAGCACTGCCAGTACGGTACATTATGAATCATATCTTCTGAACACAACAGCCCCTGGGAAAGGCAGGGGCCATGAGACAGACACTAATAACAATGCAAAGTCATTCATGCTTTTATTGTTCAATTATAATGAGTCCACTCATCTTGGTAATAATAATAATGATGTGTTTGAATAACATAATTGCTTAATAGCCATTCCTTACCATCACCAATAACACCCCCTACCATTAGGACCAAACTAAAATTATCTAGAGTATTTATCATTCTAAAAGAGGCATAAAAATTGGTTTTTCATGATAGTAGCTTTTAAGCAATAAATTATATACAAGATCCAGTTTATCTATAGCTTTAAAAGGAAACATTATTTAGGGTAACAAAACACACAGAAGTTATTCTTTGGGGAAAACTTTCTTTGTATTAGTAAAATCTCCTCTCATGAAATTAAAACAGTGTCTGGGCATTGGTTCTTGGTTCTGCCATTTACTAATTGGGGATCTGACCAATTTACTAGTTGGAGGTCAGTCCCAAGTGTACATGAGACTGAGCTAGGGAATTTACTAGAAACTCATTGGGAACCCTCCATGAATCTCAAGTTGTGCAAAATGGGAACCCAAGGTGTATTCCAAGGTTCTCCTAAATGATTCTAATGGTCATCTAGGGCTGTGAACCACTGGCTTGGATGAATGTCACAGTTCCTTCTATCTTCAGCAGTCTAGGACCTTAGACTAGCATGGTGACCCTGAGTGTTTATGATATATGCAGAATCTCAGAATCTACTTTTGCAGTAGAAATCGGTTTGAACGTACACTACAATTTGAGAAGCTTGAAGCTAGGATTCTATCTTTTACACTTAATCCTTGTGTGAGGAAAACTTGACAGCTGAGGAAGCAAACAACTTTCCAGAACCCTCACAGGAATTTACCAGCTGTGCCTAACCTGCAGTTTGGTTGCCCTGTATCAGCAAGGGCACAATGCCTCTCTCACAGCCATAAATAAGCTCAGAGAAAAGAAGCCAAATCAGCAAAGGTAAATCAAGTCCTGAATTGTGCTAGCTCATGAATATATTGGGAGATAAACAAGAAAGGAAGCACTAACATCGTGTGCATATATCTTTAAAATATATAAATACTGTATAGTCAGAGGTTCACTCCCAACATGGGACTGCATAAATTTCCCCTCAGGAGTACTGTATATCTCCCTCTCTTTTTAACTTCCTGGGTCCCTCTCATCTGGGATGCATTCTGCTGTTTCCCTCCTACCTCAGAACTGGAGCTTGCCTTGTCTCTTTTTTTTTAAGGCAAAATAAAATGAGAAACAGCAATGAAATGTGCTGTAATTCTTATCAGCATTATATGACTAGTTTTCAACTCTCCATCTCTACCTCCCAGTCTCAATTTGTTTACTGAGTTTTTCCTTTCATTTAGCCATTTACTCCACTAACATTTACTGAGCACTTACTTAGTATGACAAGCCAAGTTCATATGAGATGGGTTTAAATTTCATCTTTCTTTTTCCTCTAGGAACACATAGTTTATTAGCTATTTAAATGTCAGGGATAATACTACCTAATAGAAAGTAACAAGTGAAATTTTGGGAAGATAATATGGTATGGTGGAAAACTAAAAAGAATCTCTGGGTATGAAGAAAATAATAAAGGTTTCTTAGGGTCATGGTTGGCTTGAAGTATGCATTGGAAAGTGAAAATGTTAAGTGTTAGATTTTCTAGGCTGCCACTGGAGAGAAAGCAAATCATCAGCCAAGGGAACAGCATATACAAAGGCAAAGTGATTACCATATTTAATGTGTGAACATGTGAATATAATCGGTTGACTTGAATGGCCTTTATATGAAGATAGCTAATAAAATTATTGTAAAAATTGTAGAGGCTTTAAAACTTTAAGTAAGAAATATGAACTTCATTCAATATACAATATTTGCATTCAATATGCAAAGCTGGAAGCTTCTTAACAGAGGAGTGACACCCACGTCTGAGCTGATGGAAGAAAATCCTGGTAAAAAAAAGAAGTACATGCTGAAAACCCAAAGGAAAACCCAGAGAAAAGGCATCTCAAAAGCATTGGTGAAAGACAGCGAGTGCCTGAGAAAAGGGTGAACAGAGAGGAGGAAGGAAAAGATGCAAGGGTTACCTGGGTGATAAGGAAAAGATGCAAGGGTTACCTGGGTGATAAGGAAAAGATGCAAGGGTGACCTTGGCACTGGCTGGAGAGCAGGTCATGTGTTTACAGGAAAGAAAGATGTAAAAGTAATGCTCAAAGTTTGGAACTGAATGTCTAGGAGGAGGATGGAACTAATGAAAAACCATAAAGGTAATTTTGAAGTAAAGTAGTAATTTCAGTTTGGGCATGTTCAAGTGGAGATGCCATTAGGGATTGGAGGAACTGTTCAGAGGGCAACTAGGAATGTATACTTGGAAATTAGGAACTTCTGAAGGTAAAGGTTTGCAGGATTATTAGGCAAGAGGCAACAATTGAGGCCATAGGTTTGGGGAAGACAAGACAAAGACGAGGAAGGGGAAGACCCTGAGGTGTTTTGTTGGACACTCTAAAATTAACACAGTAGAGCTGTAGATTCCTTTTGCACATTCCCCACCCCAGGCTCTCCATCCTTCACAGCAGTCTTCACTGCCCTTGTTCAGACCTGTTTCTGAAGTCATGTACTTCAACAAAGAATTAAAAATGCCATTGAAACTTTGGGGAGAAAGCCATCCTGACGATTGGGAGATCCAGGTTCTGGCCTCAGCTCTGCACTAATTCTTTTCAGATTTGGGGATAGATAACCTACTTCTCTGGTGTTGAGTTTGCATACAAAGTGGTGTTGAGTTTGCACACAAAGTAGAGAGAAGTGGACCAGATTTCTGCTGTTAAACTTCACAAGCCCGTACTGTAACATCATGTAACTCAGTTGTGGCCCAAATTTTCTGATCAAGGAGATTATGGGTCCACAGAGGAATGTGAACAATGATGTATATTGTGTCCAAGGAGAGTCACATGGAGAGAAAACTTTCTCTCAGGCTTTCACAGAGAGCAAATTGGTCAAGCATTGGCCGTGACTCATCCACATGACTGACACTGACAAAGGATCTACAAAGTGCAGTACAGGGTCTCAGGATAAATCCTGAGGGGACTTGACTGACCTTATCAGATATAAAAGTTACATTTCTTGTTATATAAGTCTTGCTTTATCTTGGTCTTAACCATCCAGCAGAAAAGTATTAAAATGAGGAATATAAAGTAAAGCCATATTAATATGCTGAGCTGTAAAAGGCTCCACTCAACAACTTCTTGGGGACAACTCCCTACTATTGTGGACTACTGGACTGTGTTGGACTGTTTTGTTGAATTCAAGCACCTATAATATTAAGATGCCAATAGAACACCCATCCCTGACAGGTCTGAACTGGAGAGGGGGGATACAGAGGAATGACCGTTTTGTATTCGTATATACAGAATAGTTAGGATAGATGTATGGCTGCTTTCGCTTGGTTCAGTGAGAGGAAGGATTTGTAGTAGTAGTAGTGTTTGGATGAGATTTGTCCTGGCTGCTTCTTGTGCTGTGGATGACCACTAAGAAGATAGCAATGTGCAATGTATTAATTATTGAAAATGTCCTATTAATCAGCTTGGAAAGTGTCTCATTGATATTTGTTTCTCAATAAAAACAACACCATCAACAACAAAAGCTTTATGAGCCTTTCCATTCTGACATGAAAGGACCATGGAGTCCAACTCTTGCACTTCACAACATCTCTCACTCAACCATGCCACCCTTCCCCCTTTCCTATGCCGAAATTGCTAATCATTGCACACCTGTGTCACTAAATACTCCTATTGCCTGATGCATTTTTTTCTTTTTGCATTTTAGGGAAGGGTCTACAGGGTGTTCAGGGTCTCACTACTAGATCGGACTCCTAGTGATCCGCCTGTTTACAGCCTCCCAAGAGCTGGGATTACAGGTGCATGCCACCACACCCAGTCTCAATTGCCATCTCAGTGTGCCCTGGCATAGGGTTGGCATGGCAGGCCCAGGGATTGAAC
>NW_004524595.1:2317085-2347901 GCF_000260255.1 Octodon degus | reverse complement strand
TATTTAGTGTATAAATGTATTTACATTTTTAATGTTCAGGGTCTATAGGGTCTCACTACACAGATAAGACTCATAGTGATTTTCTTGTTTCAGCCTCACAAATGCTGGGATTACATGTGCGTGCCACTATGCCCAGTCTCAATTGCAGTGTCAGTGCACCTGGGGACAGGGCCGGCAGGGCATGCTGGGGATTGAACCCCAGTCCCTGCCTCTGCCTAAGCAGGAGTTTTAATCCACTGAGCTATCTAACCAGCTGTCTGTCATTTTCTTCTATGATTAGCAAAATGAAGTAATAAAATTGAAAACTTCTATGCATTTACATAAAACTTTTTCATGAAGTGAACATCCAAGTCATTTATCATTTTTAGGTGATCTTAAATTCACATGATGTTTAATCATTTCTTTTTATTGCAATAAAACAATATCTGTTCTTCCCTCATTTGATTTGGCAGTGAAGCCTAGGGTTGTTTAGGATAACACATTCATTACTGTGGCTTATAACTTAGAACCTCTGAGCTGGTTCAGAGAATCAGGTTGTTGAGGAAATAAAATAAGGATACTGTAGGAATAGAAATCTGGCCGTTTCTTGCTGTCCTTTTTTATTCTTTGATTCTAGCTGCTTTTACTGTATTTCCAGAAACAGGGAGATTATAGTAGCATTGGTGTCTCCTTGCAACAACAGAATAAATCCCATATATTTTTCAAATTAAAGGTGTTTTTCTTCTCTCTACAGGGAAAACTAAACCTTTCCAACTCATATAGGAATCCAATTGTTAGACCCTATGTTTGTTGATAATTTAGAGAAGTTTATATACAGCAGCCAAAAACTCTCATGACTGGTCTCTGATACAGATAGAAGGCCTTACTTAAAAGCTCAATTTCTACTATCAATAATTTGTTAAGAGTGTTTATCCAAAAGGTAACATTATAAAATAATCTTTTCATAATAATTTATTAAATATGGAGTTAAAGTGGTTTTAGAAAACTGAGACTCATCTTAATGGCCCTGATTTCCTTCGTTGGTTTTCCCAGGAATATATGGTAAACAGTCAGTGTGACTTGGTTTCACTGGCTTTGGATTAAAACTGCAGACCAAGTCCCAGATGTTCAGTTCTCCACAGGGTGCTTCAAATGCAGAGGTCCAAAGACATCCTACAGCCAAGATTGCCAAGAGAGGCCATTATCTAATCCTGGGTGGCAGGGAACCAAAAACAAAAGCCTTTGCTTTTCTTCTTTGCTCTAATTTGTAATATTTTTACTACCACCAGGTGGTAGTAGGTAAGTACATCTATTGGAAAAGTGAAATTATCAGTGTGCAGACTTTGTGTCAGGAAATTACTAAAGCAAACTTCCCCAGAGTCTAGAAATCTTAGTTAAATAGCATCAATATTATATATGGATGAAAAATGTGAATACTAGAAATGAGAATTCTTTATGGAAAAACACCAGAAAACATGTGTGTGCATTGCATGGTGTATTAAAGTGTCTTACATTACAGACTAACTTGGCTTCTTTCGTGCAAGACCCTATGATCAGCTTGCTGAATGTCCCGTCTATCCATTCACTTTTCCTCATTCTGAGAACAGGGAGGCCTTGCACACCAGCTCTGAATTCCAAATTTCTGCAGTAACATGTGTGATAAAAAGAATACAACCTGCTGCTTTAGAATCATCATAAAGTCTTTGAATTTCAGAGCTAGGGTGTAGCTTTGGGACGCTTTCATTCAAACACCTTCACTTGAAAAATGAGAAGTTACACAATTTACCTAGGCTCATCCAGGAAGTCAGTGAACGGACCAGAGCCCAGCAATCCAGGCGTTTTGCCTCCTCCAACCACCTCAGCTGTTTCCATCGAGGAATAAGCATGCTGCTAAGACCAGCAGCCAGTCTGCTTTGCCATGGCATTTATCTGCAACTGGTCATTCACACACTCATGCTTTCTCCACTTGACTTCCATGAGACAAGACCAGTTTTCTTCCTAACGGGCCATCCTTTTTTATTTCTTTTGCTTTATCTGCCTACCTTATTAAAGGCGAAGTTCCCTGGGCCTTCAGCCATGTTCATTTCCTTGGGGGATCTCATGCAGTTTCATGGATTTAAACAGTACTCTCTTAGTGAATACTTGGAAGTTGTATTTTTAGCTGGGATCATTGCCCTCACTTCCACGGTCACCTGTCTCCATACCATCTCATCATGCCATTTGAACATTGTTATGGACTGAATGTTTCAAATTTTCCATGTTAAGACCTAGATTCAGGATCCACATAAATAAACTTGATCTACATGGAGTGATTTCTAATGATGATTAACTGCAACTCCATTCTTCCAGGCCCAAGCCATTGAGGTCATTCTTGTTTGCTCCCCTTTCCATTCTAATCCAAACTAACAACTTCATCTCAAATCTAATCACCCATTATCACCTGTCCTAATAACATCTGACTCAAGTAAGTTACCTTCTTTCCTTGTCTAGAGTCTTGCCAACAGCTCTACACATCTATGTACCCCAGCCCTTACTGCACTGCAGTCTCATCTCAAAATAATGGCTAATGGGATCCCTCTGAAACTTGTATCACAGCATGTCCACACTTCCCTCCACATATTCCATTGCTTTCCATTTCTCTAAGAGTATAAGTCAAGGTCGTTGTGGTAGTTGACAAGGCCTTACAATCTGTCCCTGAAACTCCTGAGATAATTTCCTGCCACTTCCTTCCTGCCTTACTCTACTATAGCCATAGCAGACTCTTCAGTATTTCTGGTATATTCCAGACATTCTCCCACCTCAGGGCTTTGTGCTTGCTCCCTCTGTATGAATGCTCTTTCCCAAGACGGGTCATTATCTTACTCCTTAAAATCTTTGCTTACATATCAGCCTTATAAAAGCTTTCACAGATCACACTAAAAAACTGCACCCCATCACTACCATTTTCCTTCCTTTATAGTTCTCTATAGAACACTTCCAACACACTGTATATTTTACATATTTTTTGTCTTTCTCTATGAGCATATAAATGCCATGAAAATAAGAATCGATGTTGGCTTTGTCCACTGACAGGTCTCCAGAATACTTCTGTGCACTGCTGTGCTAAATAAATCTTTTGAATTAATAATTGTAGAACAAATGAATGAATTAATGAATGGCTCCAAATCCTTCTACTATAGTATATGGCTCCTCTTCCAGTTTCTTCTTCTACTGGGCTTAGTAAAATAGGTTTCTAGCACCACTGTTCCTAATAGTGTAACTAATATTGAAGGATTCACTGTAGCAACAAACTGACATCACTTCTTCATTTGGGTGTATTGTTCTCTAAGCTGTTTCCTTCTTCATAAATGCTACAATTCCAGTTCAGATGAGGTGCACTCTGGGTGGATTCTGGGCTTTGAAGCCTGGAGTCTCCGATCGTTCTCTCCCCACATACTTCCAGGCCTGGCCTGTTCGATATCCAGTTAGGCCACTTTCAGCAGCTTCTCAGCTAGTCTGCCCATACTCAGCCTTCCTAATTCCCATCCAACCAACATAATCTATCTCAGTGACTTGGAAACTTTTATTTTTAGTGACAACCTCTTTTGAATCATAGGCAGATTCATGTAGAGTACAAAGTATCCCCATGTATAGACTCCACCCACCTCAGTGGAGTCTCTGTAAAAGCTCCAGAACGCAGAGAGCTGTAGAATGTAATGTAGTTCATAATCCCCAATGAACCCAGTACACGTGCTTGGCCTACGTGCTCCTCTTCATAGTAACCACAAGAGCTTTGCACAGTATGAGCATTGTAACCAGTGAGGTTTATCCCAGGTGTGATTACTGCTAATTGAAAGCACAGTGAGCATCAAGAGGTCCTTATGAAGTGTTTAGTCTACCTTGATCATATATAGACGTCTTTCATGACTTGTTACTTATTATATATCTTTTCATTACACTTACTGTTTTCCTTAAAATTAACTCACATTCATTTATAAAACTTAAATATAGATTTTGAAAATGAAATTACTATCATCACCACCATAAAGTAAAAAGCAATGTATCTTTTGGTCTAAAAAGAAGATAATGTTACAGTTAAATATATAGCTTTTCTCTTGAAGACACAGGAATAGACAGAGAGTTCATGAGCAAAATCCAAACTACAGGGGAAATACTCTAAAGAATCAACAACTAGGATCTCATTTTATTAAAAAGTTTTGCACATCAAAAGAAATCACCAACAGAGTGAAAGAGAAACCTATGAATTGAAAAAAAAAATCTAGCCAACCATCTCTCAGACAAAGGACTTCTATACAGGATATAGAAACATTTGAAAAAACTCAGCTCCCCCAAATTCAAAGGCCCAATCCAAAAATGGGCATCTGAGATGAATATGCACTTCTCAGAAGAACTATAAATGGAAAATAAATATATGAAAAAACATTCAACATTATCAATCATCTGAGAAATGTAAATTGAAGCAACACTGAGATTTTGTCTTACCCAGAAAATATGGCAATCATCAGAAAAGTCAACCAATAAGAAATGCTTGGGGGGCTGTGGGGATAAAGGGACTCTTCTCCACTGTTGGTGGGAGTCTAGACTGGTAAAACTACTATGGAAATTCCTCAAAAAGCTAGGATTGGAGGTTCCTTTCAACCCAGCTATTTTCCTTCTGGGTGTTTTTCCAGAAGAATTAAAGACATCATACCACAGCAAACTATGAGCACCCAGGTTTATAGCAGTACAATTTGTAATATCTAAGTTTTGAAAAAAAAAAACCCACATGCTCATCAACTGAGCAATGGAGAAAAAAATGAAGGAAAAAATGGAAGTAGCATGTTGTAAATGGGAAGAGGGAGAAGAATTGGAGGGGAGGAGACAGGGACAAAAAGAGAATTAAAATGGGTTGTATACATGTACAAATACCCCATGATGAATGTGTTCATTATGCATTGCAAATATATACTAAAAATAAATTATAATAAAAACAAAGTTTTAAAAACGACAAAGACCAAGTGTATGTGTAAGTGGGCACCTAACTGTGGGCGGCAGACACTGCTCTAGAGAATAGCATTCCTACTCCTTAGCTCAGATTGCTCATTGCCCCCCAGGAACAGGGAGCTTAAGGTTCTCCCCATGTACCTTTCTCCCTGCAGACTTCGCTTGTGCAGTTCCCTTGGCTGGGAAGGCCCATCACAACTAAGATTTACTTGAAGATTTTTCTTAGTTTTAATTAAAGAAAAACTATTATTCATATATGGTTGAAAAAGTCAACTGGTACTCTAGGTTTATAACAAAGAAATTGCCCCTCCTTCCTAATCTCCACTGTCCAAAGCCAACACTCAATTTTTTTTCCTTTATATCTATATTGTTATAGAGATATTACATCAATTTTGCATTTTGCCCACTTTTAAGTGTGTGTGCAGCGAAGCTATGGATTAAGTACCTTCACACCAGTGTGCATGTGTCACAAGCACTCATCTGTCAAACTCTTTTCATCTTCCCAGACTGAAACCCTGTATTCATTAAGCACTAATTCTCCGCTCTTTCAATCCCCTTGTTGCTGGCAAACACCTTTATGTTTTCAGTCTCTGAAAATCTCACACAAGGAAAATCATAGTTTCTGTCCGTTGGAGACTGGTTTTTTTCACTTATGACTTCAAACTTCAGGTATGTTGTAGCATGTAACACTTTTAATTCCCTTTAATAAATTCATTTCCTGTTGTGCTGGGATTTCTCTTTACCTCTGTTTTGGGATGTATCTTCTAACTCTAGTTTCCCTGTTTTTCTATTCCTTATTATATTCCTTTACTTTAATGAGGCATATCCTCCAGTGTCTTTTTAAGAAAGGGTGCTTCAGAGGTAAATCTTTTGTAACTCTGTATACATTAAAGAACTCTTCACCTTATATTTAATGGCATGTAGCTGGGTATGGAATCTGAGGTTGGAAATAATTTTCCATTGGGATTTTGAATAGATTTATCTACTGATCTTCTATATCCCAAAGTTGCACATTAAGACAAATGATGTAATGATTTCCTGTCATTTATAACCTTTATGTTCTTCTACAAGATGCATAATATTTCTTTATTTTCTAATATCCTAAAATTTTGCAATTGTATATGATTTATAACTTAGAATTAGACTGTGACTGATACTGAAGTTATCATGCTTGTGTGTAATATTTATTTCTATTCCCTGCACTAATTAACCCCCTCCTAACACCTATATTAAACTTTCTTCTGGGATTTTGTCATTGTGTTTTGTGTTAGTCCTGCTCACATCAAATGTCTGATGACATTTTGGTTGTCTTGTTAAGAATGGAAGAAAGTAATTGGAATCCATGTGCAAGAATAGGGACAGCTGTAGACTCCGCATGGGGGTGACTGGACCAAGATGTAGCTATCATAGGTTGGGTCTCTGAGGCTGGTCAGTCTCCTCTGGGAATAACCATCCTATTTCCTTGAGGGAGAAGGGGCATAAATTGAACCAGTATTGTTCTGTAGACTAGGGGAGGAACAGGTGAGGGAATTTCACTGTTCAGAATCCACTTCCTTTACCACCCAGTGGTTAGTGTGATCAAACCCATGCTGTCCCCTCTTCTTTTCTCCTGGTTTGTGCCATATTCCATTTTAGATCCTTCTGTTCTTTTCTTCAGGTCATACACTTCTATCTTCTAGCCCTTCCATTTGGTTCCCCATGGTCTAATTTTCTTCCTTATTAGCTCTCAGCTCAAATATAAAATCCCTGATATTTTTTCAAGAACTCATAATTTTTATCTTTTGTATAGAAATAGAATACCTCTAAGCTTATGCAAAGGAATGAGGCCCTTTAGGAATCAAACTCCACATCTTTAGGAGTGCAAAGAAGAGAAGGAAACCGGGAGATTCTCAATTCATGCCTTCCAGAGGCTCAGACCTCTTACTCACAGTTATAAAATAGAAAAAATTTACAGTTGACTAAAAGGGAGTATTTTAGACTGGAGCAAGTCTTCAAATGATTATACAAATAATAAATGTTCTACTCTACCATATCAAAGTAAGCTGAACATATGGATAGAGTAGCAGGTATATGGTTCTTTACCACTAGAAAAAAGATGGAGGGGCGGTCTTTTGACATCTTGGTTCCTCATCAACAATTGACCTCCAAGTACTTTTTGGAGGTGCTCTACCTCCTTTCCATTGGGGCTTTTAGTGTCAAGTCTAATTTTATTTAGCATGACTTTCCAAGACATGCCAAACAAGAGCTTTGTGGTTTCTATGTATTCTAGTATTTGGATGTCTGACTCACTTCAGGGCTTCTATCTAGTGACAGTAGCCACACCCAACAAAGTCTCCATGCTAACAGGGCTAAAATGTGTGCTACCCCTCAGGCCCTCTGCCTGATGATTCAACCAAAGGGAAAAGGGGAAGTGAAAGCTAGCGCCCCTCCCTTCTGACTCCAGTGCATTGCACCGGGGCTACTTTTAATGTGCTTAGCAGCAATTAGCTCTTCAAGCTGCAACAGCTGCACAATGCTGATGCTCTCCAGATGCAGCAGACGAATTAAATCATGCAATAATTCAATTGGAAAATTGGGTGTAATTATGGAGAATGCAGAGTCGGCTAGTCGCCTCACAGTGACTTGGAGTTCTAGAAACAACAGTGGTGTGGGCTGCTCTGGGAGTTTGTGGCAGGCTTAGAAACTGACATGGGTATTTACAAGAATTTCACCCCCCTCTCTGGTAATTACAGCATTACTCATTTAAAACCAGCTAAGTGCCACCAAAAAAGCTCCTTTGTAACCTCAAAACTTTTCTACACCACCCTTCTTAACATGAGGGTGGCTGTCCTTTGAATATCTTCTGGTTGACGACATAAAGTAAAGACTAAAGTCTCTAAGAGCCTTCAGCACAATCAATAATAGAAAAGGAAGTTACATAAGAAAATCATAAAATGGTAGGCTTTAAGCATTCTATTTTAACACACATACACACACACACACACACACACACACACACACACACTCATATCCTGATCTTTTGATACAGGGCCAAGTTTAAGGTGTGGGTCCTCTGTGGGTTTTCTTCAAACTGCTACACTCTTACTTAGCACATGGTTTGTAATTTTCAGTTGGGCTTATGTAAAGAGGACTCAAAGCTTAAGGAGATTTGTAGAGCACTTTCAGTAGAGACTTCTTAGAGTAATATATGCTTGTCTTTTAGACTTTTACAGTCATCTCACTCATACCCGGTTCCACAGCCCTCCTGCCCTGCTCTGCAAGATGTTCTGCCCCACACAGCTGGAGCAGGTATCATCCACAGAGTGAGGCTTGCAGTTGCGAAGTGACAATCTGCAGAGCTATTCTTAGTACCCGTCTCATCCAGTGCCGATTTCTTCATTCATGGCGTACCTTTTTTGAATTGGTAAACAAATAATAGCTTGCCACTGAAACAAAAGCTTTCTTCTTGCTTTGCAATTGAATTTTGTTATTCCGTAAATATCTTTTAGAACAAATACAACAGACTCTTGTGAAGCTAACATCTTAATTGATGGCAGCAGGATTGTGCAGGTGTGCTAGAAAATAGCCTGTTGACCTGAAGTGTGTACTGCTATGGGAATCGATCAAGATACTTTACAGAGAAACAGCTAATAAAGTGACTCGGTAAAGTGAAGGTTAATTAAGAGAACTTCCACTGCCCTGTGAATTTAGTGATTCTCTTAAATGAATTTGTATTTTATTCTTCATTATTGCATCAATATATTTTTTGAAAAATAGTACCTCTTGGTGTCAGACATCTTTTAAGCTCACAGATCAATTCCAAGTTTCCTTATTATAATTTCTCATACAGCATAGTCCTCAGGCTGCTGTGCCCTGGCTTAAGGTCTCCTGCTGATGGTTCAGTAAAAGTAATTAAGGTTGTTTTATACAGTAATAAGTTCTTTTGGTACAACAATGACTTAAAATCAAAGGGGAGAACAGTGAAAGTGTCCATTGAGAGTCACCCTTCCCACAACAGAAGTTTCCCCAGACACTTTGAAAACTACAAGAAACACTGATGGTAAAGAAGAAAGCTACCAACCAGATAGCCGCTTGGGGCTTTCCTCAGTTATTATTACTCTGTCTGTCTTTGCATTATATCCTGCCATTTACTTTGGCCAGACCAGGAAAAAAACATTTTTGTCTTGAGAAGCATCATAAAGAAGAACAATGATATGAAATTTGATGGTCTTTAGTTCAAATTATAATTTTGCCGCTTGCATGTTGCCAGTAACTGGATTCAAGAGTTAGTTTCTTTATCTATAAAAAGATCAGGACAATAAGTATCCTACAAAATTACTGCAAACATTAAGCACCTTAACATCTCCCAAAGAAACAGATGAATAAATGTCCAGCACAATGAATGTTTCCCAACTGCCAAAGAGAACCCAAGTTTTATAAGAAGGTCAAGAAACTGGGGAAAATATGTAGTATGAGAGATGGATGATGCAAAATAGGGAAAAGTAGAATGAAATGGAATAGAAAATATAATACGTAGAACTTGATAGTTAGGTGAAATTGTGTACGCTGCAGTATTGGCATGTTCCACCAGTCTTCCGAGATGTGCTGGGCGTTAGTATTCAATTACAGACAAGAAAGCTGAGCTCTCCAAAAAGAAGACTCGGAGTTAGGATTAGGCATTGTGCCTCCTGATTCTCAGCTCACTGCCTTGTTTATGAGACACACAATATTTAGTTTTCTATCTTTATCACGTCATCCTGGGGACTCTGGGCTAGATCGTACATCCTGATGATGTACTTTTGGTCTAGAGAAAAGATTCCCCAATAAGAGTGCACTAGGGAGTGTCTTTGGCTCTTCTAGTTCTAATATGGGTCCCAGAAACTGTTTAGAGTGCAACAAGGATGGACATCATCTATAACAAGGAAAGTTTGGCTTGTAAAGCTTGTGGGCAGAGAACGCTGCATATGATCACTGAAAACGGACGGAGACCACACATTGAGGTTAGGAGTTAGGAAAAAAAATAGATGTTGAGTTGCTTTACTAGTGGATGGAAAATTGCAGGAAGTGGCAATGTTTTGAGGATAAAAATTTTAAAGGTCTTATAGCTTTTAGGCATGTTAAAAGATGTTATTTCCATACTCTTCTTGGGTAATCAATCATGCTGTAGCAAATTAAAAGTTCTTATTTTTAGCCCTATTAGCTACACAGTGATAATAAAAATTGATTATAGCCACATTCGACTCCTTAAGACACTGTCAATGAAGGAACTTAAATGCCTCAGAATTAATCCATTTAAAGAATATAGTAAAAGGTGAAAAAAAGAAGACTTCATCAATTACTCTGACATGTGTTAATAAAGAAAAGCTGATGAACTGGCTGCTTCTGTCACTGCTAGCTTACTACCAGCTAAGAAAACAGATATTTTGTTCTTCTAACTAAAGACAACTTTAAAAAACTGAATGGATCTAGGCTGCTAAAGATTACATATGGGTTTCCAGGAACAGAGATCAGGAATGTCCAAAAATATTAATTAGTGCAGGAACCAAAAAGAATAAGCATGTTTGTTTCTGATTTATCTACCTTCAAAATCCAAAAAGGTTCTGCTTTTTGCATTACAGGAAGATGACCTTAAGACATATGAATAGGTAGAAACTTGGCAATACTCTCATATTGTAGAAATGGCGGTAGGTCCTAAATACAGAGACGTGAAGAAACTTTAGAGATGTAGAGAAACTGGGAACTGCATATTTTGTACACCTAATTGGATGTTGTGCATTTTGTGATTTGGGAAAGAGATTAAGATTTCCAATAAGCTAGTAAATGACAATAGACCAGCTCTCTTTAGCACCTACTGCAAGCCAATTCCCCAGATACCAGGAAAGACACTAAAAACAGTGTTTCAGGAGATCCTGCATTAGCACTGAAATCTCACAACGGATTTTATGAGGAACTCTTCAAGTCCTCTGGTTGATTATGCTGAGTGCAGGAAGGTTGAGAAAGGGTCCTATGGCAAAAGGACAATCTTCTGGATCTCAGGAGTATGACCTCTACTCTGCCAATCTTATCATAGAACTGAAAAGTCTCAATTTCAGAGATCGAACACATTAAACATAAGCTCATAAATAGGCATGACTTTAGAACAATTACAGAAGTTCTAGATGTTCTTTATAGGAAAAAATATTTGAAGGATCAAGTCTTAGTGTGGAAAATAGGCTAAATCTCAATTTTCTTTCTTTGCATTCCTCTATGAATTGACTTACAGCCATATACTAGTGGAAATTGGTTCAATGTAGTTGAGCCTCTATGGTTATGTTTGAACTTTCTCCTCTAAAAATATGTAATTCTGAAAATAAATAAAAATATGTAATTCTGTTTCCAGGTTAGTATTTTACCATATGTGCTGCCGAAGTGAGCAACTGTTTGCAGGTTAAAAGCATATATGTATATACAAAATTTTGTATACAGAGGAGGCATACACAAACTTTAGTGGTGATGAAATATTTTTCCCTCCTTTGTGATGGTGGTTATGTGCCTGTGTTACCAAAATTCACTACAAAGAATGAATTATACAAGTATAAGTTTACACACTAAATATTTCATTGAACCTCATGTAAATACACATGTGTGCTCATACTCACAGGCACACACATGAAGCTCTTAGAGACAAAAGTCTAAAATGGAGTAGCAGAGTGGGGCGGCATACATCTAAAATTCCAACACTCAGGAGGCCGAGGCAAGAGGCTCATCACAAGTTCAAGCTCAGCCTGGGCTACACAGAGAAACCCTGTCACAAACAAAACAAAACAAAACAAAAATCTTATAATGGAGTTTGGTTTGCATGGCCTAATTAAGGTGGTAGAGAAATTGACTAAATAATATCTTAAGGATCTTCCAAAGTACTTTCCTGGCAAGCAAAAGGTCCTGAGTTTGATCTCTAGTACCAAAACAAAATAAAATACCTTCCAAAGATAACATTATATGAATACTATTCAGCCATCTCAAATAAAGCACTTTCAAGTTCTATCCTTCAGTACATTAATAGGAGAACTAATGACAGTAAACATGTATCTAAAACCCAGCTAATGTCTAGAAGTGCATTTCTTCCTGTGTGCAGGGCCACATACTGAAAGAAAATGGTAGTATTTTAGTTCCTAGTTCTTGTAATAGAACTAGGTAATATTAGATAGTAACTCTGTGCCAGGCATTTCTATGAGGGATACATATAATATTTTAGTATAATAATCTTATGAAATTGAAACTATCATTATCTCAATTTTATCCATAAAGCATCCAAAATACCTATCAGTGACCTGTTTATAGAAAGTGGTTAAATCCTGATTCAGAGCCAGGCAGTCTGAGCTGAACTCTGCGCTCTCTGTGGGCAGATTCTGACTCCAGTGAATGGTGGGGGACAGAACCATTCTGTGTACAATGAGAGAGAGAGAGCTGAAGAGTAGAAGCCCGGGACTCTGCATCACACTTTCTGGTCTTTGCTCCTCATTCAACATCTCACTAATCTATTTCATGTGTAGAATAAAAATTTGAGGGAATACAGCTCAGAACTGTTTTCCTATCGACATGCAGAGCATGATGCTTCCTTTGTCTCTCCCTCATTTTCTCCCCTTTGCTGAGCACCACAGAGGGCATGCATTAAGAACTAGGGCATCAGCTCCAGTGCAGTAAGACTGTATTAGCACAAGGATAAGCCAGTTGGGTAGATCCTTGGTAATCCAGTGCCTCTGCTCTCCCACTCAATTATTGGCAGAAGTTCTTGGAGAACCCCAGAGATAAGGGGAAAGAGCAAGGAAGAATACAATACCTGCACTGCAAAGTTCCCACAGCAAAGCAAAGGACTGTGCAACATCTGTGGCTGGTTAGAAAAAGCACCTGTTCGGAAGTCTTGATTAATACCCATTATGACTTTCAAAAGAGCTAAGAAGGGATCTGCTACTTCTGTGGGCCTCAAGACCTCATCTATAAGATGGGATCAGCACATAGGGTTATTGCAAAGACCACAGGAAACATCTTCGAAACTGACATCCATATTGTAAAGCACCCTGCAGATGTGAATTAAACATCACAGAGCATCAACCCAAGATGCCTGGCCAAAGAAGGTAAGGAAGCTGGGAATATGGGTATGGAATGCTCATGGCTATTCTTTCTACAATAAATGTTTGGGTCAGTAAACACATAATAACTCTTCTGAGAACAAAACAAAACTACTCAAAACTTTGGGTCTCCAAGTAAGTATGCCTGAAAGTCACTTCTGAAAGAGACCTTGAAAAAAGGATGTAAAATGTTGAGGGTAGAAAGAAGACCCTCATGGTAAGACAGTGAATAATGACAAGTTAGGTCCCCATGGCTGAAGAAGAGACCCTTCTAACTGATGATGGGACTGATCTAATGAGGTTGTTCTGGTAACAAAAGAAGGATTCAGGCCCCTAATGAAAAACACATTGGCAACTGGTGGTAGGAAAAGAAAAAACAAACCAGCAGCTTATTACCAGCTCCACTGAAAGTTAATTAATTTTTTCCAGTCACTTTAGGTCACTTTCTGGACAGAGCATCTGTCTCACTTGATTGAACAGCTGTAGGTGTGGCTGGTGCCTCTGTAGACCATGCTGCATTCTGTTCTGGAGCAGGACGGGGAGCTAAATTCAACACTGAAAAGAGCTTCTGGGGTTCTCCCTGCTCCTTGTTGCCCCCACTGTCCACACAAGCCAGGCCAAAGGACTAAATATCAAGAAACAAAGAAAATGAAAGTACAGCTCTTAAATGAGCATATATCTGTCTTTCTGCATCACTCAAATGAGCAGCAGAGTGATATGTTACCATGAGCCTTCTATCAACCTGCAGAAGGACTAGTCCAGACTTCAGGAAGGACTGCCTCTCTCAGTGACCAGCCGTGGAGTCATACCACATTGCTTAGCCTCTCTGGGCTTCCTTCAGCTCAGATGAGCTGCCTAACTGCATGGAGAGGCATACACAAACTTTAGTGGTGATGAAATATTTTTCCCTCTTTTGTGATGGTGGTTATGTGCCTGTGTTACCAAAATTCACTACAAAGAATGAATTATACAAGTATAAGTTTATGCACTAAATACTTCATTGAATCTCATCTAAATACACATGTGTGCTCACACTCATACATATACACACATGAAGTTCTTAGAGACAAAAGTCTAAAATGGAGTAGCAGAGTGGGTGGCGTACATCTAAAATTCCAACACTCAGGGGACCGAGGCAAGAGGCTCATCAAGAGTTCAAGCTCAGCCTGGGCTACACAGAGAAACCCTGTCACAAACAAAACAAAACAAAACAAAACAAAACATTTATAATAGAGTTTGGTTTGCATGGCTCTATTCATGCAAATAGAGTTGTTCATTTCACATCTCTTCTAAAGTTATGAGATCTGAGTGAAAAATGCATCCTGCTACTGGACTGCCTCCCCTCCCCCAAAAGGCTTAGGTCTGTATAAGACCTGGGCCATGGCTTGGTACTTGGCAAATGTTGAAGAGGTAGAGCTTGTGGGAGATCTTTAAATGACAGGTGACATGCTTTCAAATGCCTTCTACTCCCCCTTCCTTCCCTTTCCCTCCCCTCCCCTCCCCTCCTGTCCCTTTCTCTCCTCTTCTCTTCTCCTACCTTCCTCTCCTTTTATTCCTCCATTCCTCTCCTTTCCTCCCTCTCTCTCCCTCCCTCCCTCACTCACTTCTTGGGGACAGGAGGTGAATAGTTCAGCTGAACAATGTTTTGCCACCAAGATACACTGCCTTTCCTTGCTGGAAGTGTAAAACAATGGAGTCAATCAATCATGGGCTGAAACCCCTGATCCACACAAACCTTTTCTCTTTGTAAGTTGATTTATCTCAAGTATTCGCTATGGTGACAGAAAGCTGACTAACACATATCCTTTCCCAGAGAAATGTCAAGTACTACTGAACAACCCTTTCAGAAAAAAAAACGTGAAGTGGTGTGTATAGTCCTTGTTCAAAGATGAAAGAGCTATGGTCTAAAAAGTATTCATATATACACCCTCATAGAGCTGAGCTAGCCCCAACGAATACTGGCATTTTTTACAGACATGTTATATATAAGATCAATGACTGTTGTTATTTATACTGCATATTAATGCTAGCATATTTACTTTTTAGGGTGGTTTAAGTGATACAAATTTTCTTAATTACGTATGCTGCATAATGCCTAATACATAATACATAGACTATAATATTTATTACATATTCACCCCCAGAATAGACCAAGATAAAAATGTTCATAAACATTGTAATAGAAACTCTAAGTTTAATACCTGATTTCAGCTAGTTTAAACTTGTATTTAGCTGCTATGGTTTTTGAGTATTTTTATTTTATTCAAAATTATGCAATTAAAAAAAAACTAAATTGAGGAAGGGCTCATTATCTCAAGTCCACCTACATCTCTGTCTGGGCTTTCAAACCTGTCCTCCCTCCTCTTCTCGCCACTTCAGTAAGAGATTACGAAGATAAAGCCCTGGTCTCAAGGCCTAGCCGGTGCTCTGAAATTGTTTCCTCTCCTCCCACCTCCTCCAGAATTCATATTCAGTGTAGAGCCTGATGTAAGGAGCTAACAAGAGTGATTGGGATCCTACAAACCCACTCAAACAACAGAATTAGTGACTGATAGGGAGATTTGCAGTTTCATGGGGAACAATGCTGTTTAATGAAATAAGTGCTGTATTTATAGATAGCATTTTGGAATTTGTGGCAATCAGTAGGTGAGGTTCGTAGGAAGCCAAGTGTGTACAAGTGACACTATTTCCCCAAGGACTGGGCCCCTCTGCCTTGGGAGGGGATGCTAAGAACACAGAATGGGCTCTCCATAGTGAGCCTTTGGCAGTGCTTAGGGCCTGGACTTGGTCACGAGACCTGGCCAGGCATTTCATGCAAACAGCCCCAGAAGATGAGCGAGACATCCAACCATTGTGTTATATGTCAAGTACTGACAGAGAAAAAATCACTTAGTCTGTCAGAGCTAAGACTAGAACCAAGATATTAAACAAATGAACACTCCCAGCCTACTACACAAACTAACCCATCATCCCATTTATAGTATTTATCATCCAAGATCAGGCATTTCTAAGAACCTACTCCAGCTCAATACATGTTTTCCATAAAAGTGGACTTATTTTGAAATTAATGCATGAAAGTATGAATATACATTTATGTGGCAATCATGGGCTTCATAAATAAAATGTTAACATAAACAATTTAGTCTGTCTCTTAGTTTTCTTGTTCCATCTATCTTTCTCTTCCTGTCTGATGCACTTTATATCTTTTCATACTTTTCCATTTGGTCTCATGTTTCCTCTCCTAAACCTGCTCTTTCTCCCCACTGCCCTAATATGCTTCTTTCTTATATATATATCCTCTCTCTTAGGATTATTCTCTGTCGTTTAAAATATTGACATCCTCCTTTCGGGATATAAAACAACCCTTGGATGATGGGAGCTGGTCACTGTAGGAAGCAACCATGTGAAAGAGAATTGAAATTCTGGCCCCAAGTCCTAATCTTCATGGAGGGAAGAGGACCTGGAGATTGAGTACAATCATCAATGGG
The DNA here is from genome assembly GCF_000260255.1 of Octodon degus. Taxonomy (NCBI): domain Eukaryota; kingdom Metazoa; phylum Chordata; class Mammalia; order Rodentia; family Octodontidae; genus Octodon; species Octodon degus. Next base: position 2,331,364 of record NW_004524595.1, on the reverse strand, counting down.
CAATTATTTAATGTATACAATTTGGAGAGACCTTTACCTGAGCAAATAGACCACTAAACTGCTGTGGCAAATGGAGATATGAACAGTGTGTCTTGAACAGTGCTTGTGGGGCATGCAGTGCAAACAGAGCTCTGCCCGCAGACCCCCAGGCTAGCTTGCTGCCAGGCCCAGAGGATGGTAGATGGGGTGAGTAAGAGCGTATGTGGACTGACAGTGAACACTACCAACAATTTAAAGCCTGAGTCACCAGTGCCCAATGTGTTTATAACAGTAAGAAATAAATAGTCCAACAGGGGCCAAAGCAGGTGGGCCACCTGTGCGAGACTCAGCTCCTACCTCTTGAGGCTATGTGCAGCTGGAAGTCACCTGTGGAGCTCTGTTCACCCATGGGGTACAAGCTGCCAGACTCTGTCGACCTTCATGCCAGTGCTTAACTCTGCTGCCTCTTTTCTTTCCGAAGAAATAGAGCAGTAGAAGTGGGATATAATAAGGGAAGAAAGATATGTAGGAGAAGAAGCAGAATGGAGAGAGTAAAAGAATGGATAAAGGCAGCCAGGCAAGTAAGAAGCCAAGCAAAGCTGAAATTCTCCTTGTAAAACATGTAAAAGATGGAGCGAGGCACACTGCTTTTTCTTTTTGGGCTCCTTTGGGTTTCTATTTCTTTCCATATTTCATGTCCCTCTCTAAATGTGAGTTCTGCCCTTACCCACTAAAGTAAGGAAGTACACTACACAGTGCCCTCATAGAAACTGGCGCTGACCCTGTTGATTGGGTTGGCTTCTCCCATTAGGGCTGTGGTCAGATGTCTTCCTGGGCAGCTGCAAGCACTCACTGCCTCTCTCCTCTTCTCTGGCTTCTTTCAGCACAGTTATGAGAAGACAATAGAGACTCCCACAATCATTATTGAGCCCTGTTCTAGGGATATCATATTGATTTATTTAAATCTCATTAAAACCCTGCAATAAGGTATTACTGTTTCTTTTATAGATAATGAAGCCAAGACTGTGTGAAGTTAAATATCTTGACGATGTCATACAGATGCAAAAAGCAGAGCCAGATGGGCCTGACTTTACTGTCTGTAGTTGTATCATGCTCACACTCATGCTTTCCTTTTTTATCCTAATTACAGGTGAGTTCATAAGCCAGAGGTAGGTAAGAGGGAGGCCTTACGATCACACTGATGCTGTGATAAGCGTTTTCTCAGGATCTACCACACTGTCTGCTTCGTTACATTTCCTTCCTTCCTTCCTTCCTTCCTTCCTTCCTTCCTTCCTTCCTTCCTTCCTTCTCTTTCTTTCTTTCTTTCTTTCTTTCTTTCTTTCTTTCTTTCTTTCTTTCTTTCTTTGTATTTTAGAAAAGGGTCTACAGGGTGTTCAGAGTCTCACTACTAGATCAGACTCATAGTGATCCGCCTGTTTGCAGCCTTCCAAGAGCTGGGATTACAGGCACATGCCACCACGTCCAGTCTCAGTTGCCATCTCAGTGTACCTCAGGTAGGGGCTGGCACAGCAAGCCTGGGGATTGAACCACTGGCCCCTGCACCTGCTTGCAGGTGCTTTAATCCACTGAGCTACTTGGCTGGCTCTTATATTTTCACTGAATAAAGAAATGAATGTTTCCACTTCTATGATGAGGATAAGAGTAGTTTATGGCAACATTGTGGGGACACCTGAGTGTGAAATCAGCTTAAGTTCTGATACAAAAAAACCAACCAACCAACCAACCAACCAACCAAACAAACAAACAAACAAAAAACACCTCAGTGACAGTTTAGGCCTCACAGGTACTATTCTAAGGTCTTGTCAAGTATCAGGCATTTAATCCCTATATGATTAATAATTTAATCCTAGGGCTTTATTTGCATTTCACAAGTGAAAAATAAAGTAATATTACAAAAGTCATGCAATATAGAGGCAAGATTTGCACTCAAGAAGTCTGACATGATTGTCCTTATAACTCCTATACATACACACTTACTGAAATGGGTGGTATGTGTCACTTACAGTTCACAAAAACAACAACAAAAAACTGAGGCCCAACAGAGACTGGTGCAAGAAATGTACCACGAGCTGTGTTCTTACATATTTAGTAGACATCATACTCCGTCTTTTACCACTGTCTTTTCCGTACATGCATAACTTACAAGTTGACAAGGGCTTGCCTGCTTCCCTGTGAGATCAGAGAAGACAAATTTAACCTCCAAGTCTATACCTGGTGGAAGTCTAAAGTTCTCATTAAGATTTCCAAATTTCCCAGGTGTTCATACCCATGTTTAAATTCAAATTTGTAGATTGTCTCATTTCTGCCAATTTGATGTGCATAAAAAGTTGGTCTAGAAGTAAAACTTAGCTCTTGAATTCTACTAAGAAAGCCTTCTTATGCAAGGCAATTTCTCTGCTTTAACTTTGAAATGTTAAGGGTATAACAATAAATAGAAGGGACTTACATCTGAGAAACATGAACAATCTCAAAAGGAACATTAGGAATTCTAGCTGCTGTAGTTCTAACCACTCCCACTGCTCAGCAAGGAACTACCATAAATGGCTTCACCGTGCTCTCTTCCTTTCTTTATTTTCAGGAAATACCCTTCATTATTTTCACACAGAAATATAGACATCTATGATTTTAGCTCTGCTATCTGCTTACAAACAATTCACATGAAGATATTTTTCTAAATAAGGATAGTTTCATCCTAAGAGGACTATAAATGTCCCCTTTCATAATACAATTTTCAATTTCTGCTACATTTTTTAGCTTTGTCAGGCTGATGAAAGTATAAGTCACCTGGAATATGTGCTAGGACTTTCACTGCTATGTATTTCCCTCGAGGCCACGAGCAATACTCAGAAGTGCTCAAGAGCTGTTTGCTGCTTAGCCTAAAACCAGACACTGAGTTGCACAATGACTCATAGATAAGTTTGACATTACACTGATACTTCCTCCACTGAACACACTCTCTGGACACCACTTACTCCCCACAAACCTGTGTTCAACAATCACCGCGTTTCCTTAAAGGGCAGATTGTAAAATAGAACAGACTAAACTATGGACTTAATTTCCCCCATTGAAACCCATAATATCCATCTTCCCAAGCAAACATAAAACATGACTTCAAAATGACCTAGTGATTGCGTCTTGGCGACCCTGAAAAAAGTTTAAGCAAAAATGTCTTGACTGTGCTAACAGAAAATGCTTTTGTGGAGCCCATGCCTAGCAACCATTTCAGGTGAGCCAAAGTAAACATAATCAGTCAAAGCTTTAAAGTAATTCTTGGTCCAAAAATGACTACATTCTATCCCTTTTTCCTTCTCAACATCCTCCTTACTCCCTTCCCAATTCTTTCACCAGCTTTTACCCAGGGAAGGATACGAGCGATGACAGCATTTGAGAGATTCTGCAGCAATTTCCCTCTATTGAATCCAACCTCATAAGAATCATTTCATGAGGGCCAGGCTGTAGCTTTGGTGACTCACAGTGTGCGACATATCTAAAGACTTAATGAATATCTTCTTACAACAAGCCATGAATCAGGCAGGATATTCAACTAGTTCCCATTTTCTTCTGTGCTGAAAGGCACCCAGAATAAAATTTAGCTTTGGGCACCAGAGTTTGTCAAAGTTTCAGGAAGATCATAGCTAATAGATCTAATCTACAACCTAATATGTTTAAGATTGAGATACTTGTAATGTTTCTCTTTAGTATTTGCCTATGACAGACAGAAAAATAAACACTCAGATCCATGTTGGAACTACACTGAGAAGGACTTTGGAAATGTTTTCTCTGTTGTATTGGAATGATACACAGTGGGGGGGAGTAGAGAGGGAAGGAATTATCAGTAAGAAACACCTTCATTTCTTGGTTCCTCCTTTATCCTTTCCTGATTGGTACAGCTTTCCTAATTCCTGCCCAGATAGAACCTCCTGAAATGTTTCTCCCACAGTGTTACTGCTCCTATCGCTGGTGTTTCTGAGAGGCAGGAGAGTAGGCCTCAGCGTAAACCTGTTAACATCTCACTTATATAAGCAATGGCAATAAGGATGAGATTGATAATCCAATGAGAATTCACAGGGTTGATTTGTATAAACCTCTCTAAAAACTTTCTGGGGGCTTACAGAAAAACAAACAAACAAACAAACTTCCCAATCTAATTTTTCTGTTGCTGCACTTTATCTCTTATCTGCTTGTGCAAACTACTTGATTAAATTAATACCGATGCACTTTTCCTCAGCTACCCAAACTTATTTGGGATCAATAGCCATCTTCCTACCCATACTTCTATTTGGGAACAGGTTCGGGTCTTCATTTGTCACTTGAGTAGACTTTTATATGGCCTTCTTTTGACTATTTTCCTCCCTCATCTGCTTCCTCCATGACTGCCTAAATGGTCTTGATCAAACAAGATCCAGCCAAGTTACTGTTTTGTTTATAAACCTAATAATGTCTCTTCACTGTCTGCCTAATAAAGTCTGGATTTCTTAATTCGGCCTCTAAGGTTGCTCTGTACAGGCTGATTGTTTCCATCCTCATGTTACACCCTAACTTCACCTTTCCCCGGTCCTCCGCCCAGCCTCAGCCGCAGCAGCAGCAGCAGCAGCAGCAGCAGCAGCAGCAGCAGCAGCAGCAGCAGCAGCAGCAGCATAATGACTCTAATTATTGAGCCTTTATTCTATGCTCAGCACTGTGCTATGCTTTATATTGTTAAACCTGTATTTGGTCTTCACAATACCTACAGCTGATATGATTACTGCTATAGTGTTACAGAGCACTCACAGTCACTGAGACCTTGTTAAAGTCTACCCACCAGTCTCCATTCTCTGGCAAGATAGTCTGTTTCTTCCCCATCCTATGCAGGAATTCTTCCAAATTTTTAAACTCCTTGTATCACCATCTCTTTGAAAGCAGCCTCAGCAAACTCTGCTTCTCCCAACTTCCCCCTCATCTCAATTTTCCATAAAATGTTCTTCATCAGCTTTTCCATAGAATGTTTCCTAAAACTGATTATATCAATGATCACTAGCAGCTTAATGTATCTGTTACCTACCTTAAGCCATGAATTTTCTTTTATGTCTAATACATTTATGACATCCCTTACCTTTATGTACACAGTGATCCTGGCACTCAATAAACAATAAATAATTGACTGCAACATTGTATTAGGCTCTAAGATCCTGGCTGGTTGCTAGTGTTGAAGCAGAGAGGAGATATATGCAGGATAAAGACAATATCTCTTGGCTAAGACAGTTATACCTATTTCATTACACAGTATGAGAGCTAAAGTTAAGTCGGAACCTGCTTAATACTGTCTGCATGAATAGGGCATCTCCTGGCACCCAGAAGCAGCTATAGCTGGGATTGGAAACTACACAGACTTGCTAGCTTTCAAAGTAATTTTTATTAAAGCACACAGATAAGATACACTATAAATTTCACTCACGTAAAAGCAGCCTCCTCTTCTTCCTGAGGAGTAATGAAATAATTAAATAGAACTGACCCTTGACCTGAAGCTCCCTGCCCCACCTCCCCCTCTCTGATGCAGCACCATTTCTCATTCCCTTCTGCAGCTCTGCTGCCATGCTGAAGTTCATGCAACAGCGCTCATCTCTAGGCCATTTTCAATTAATTTCCTGAGTAAAATTTCATGAGACACTATCAAACCCTTTGCTAAAATCAAGATATATTACATCTACCTTATTCCCTTAGTCTACTAATCAAAAAAGCAATCAACTTTGTCTGGCATGATTTGTTCTTTTAAAAACCATAATGCTTATTGCTCATAATTCCATTATCCTAGATAGTATTTTTTTTCCTCTTAATATTTGTTCCACTATATTAACAGGGATTGAATTACTAGATGGTCATTTCCAGAATCCCTTTTTCCTCACTATCTGAAAATTTGTTACCTAATTTGAAGCTATCAACAAAATGGAATTTTGCTATTCTGGTAAATTGCAGAAGGCTAAAAAAGAAGCTCCCAGGATGCCTGGATGCCTTTCTTCCTTCTCAAGGCTCTGGTCATCTTCCTGAGCCATTCCAAAGCACTACTTATTGTTCAATATTGTTCAATATCCCCCAAACAGACCTCATTTGATAACTGCATCAGTGATGCATGACCTTAAGTTCAGGAAAAACATATTATTTACTCATCTAGATCCATTCTGGAAGAAGATGGTATGGTAGAAAAGGCAGCGATCTGAGTTCAAACCCTGAATATACTATTTATTCGCTTTGTAAATCAAGTTACTTTATTTATATTTTAGTGTAAAGAATACTTTTACATGAGAAAAATTTACCAAGTTATGTTTTCCTTGGTTTTTAATTATAAAAGAACATTTAACAATGCAAACATATATTTTCCTCTTAACTCCTCAGACAAAATTCCACCCTCCAAAAGTAGCAGTAGTTGATATATATGCTCCCAGGATATCTTCAATACCTAAATAATATAAACCAAATAGAGGGGGAGCACCAAGATGGCAGGGTGGTAAGCAGCAGAGAAAGAGGCTCTTTGAGAATTGCAATCCAGATGCTGCGATATAGCAATGTGAGGAAGACATGGATGGAAGGCGGGTCCCCTGTACCCAGGAAGGATCTGAAGCACTAACCAAAGCCCACAGATAAAGAGAGAAACTTCAATGAAGAAGGAGGTAGCTGGTGATGGCTTCTCCCTCAGGCGAGACATATGTACTAGAGGAGCAATTCAAACCTGTGAACACCTGGTGACTGCTGGTTATCACAGAGGCCTCGATGGAGAGACATAGCAGTAGAGAGGAGCAGCGGATGTGAGGGACTGCATTAGCTGGTGGTGAGTACATCGGGCTCAGTCATCCTGCACAAGGGAGCAATAGGCCAGGAGCCATCTTGGGTAGGGGCCAGCTGAGCTTACAACTCACAGCAGCTGTGGGCTCCATCTGGTGTCTTCCAGCTGGACTCAGGACCATGGAAGGTACACTGATGGCTGCAAGATGAATAAGTCTAGTCTCAGCTAGAAGGTGCAGGCTTGCTGAGATTATCCACTACCTTGCCAAAAATCTACTGCTGGCTTACTGGGATAGACTGGCACAGGTCAGGACTCTGTCTCCATATGTTATCTACCAGTGACACAGTGGAGACATACCTGGAAGTGGATCTCTCTCTCCCTCTTCTTCCCTCTCTCTGTCTCTGTCTGTCTGTCTGTCTGTCTGTCTGTCTGTCTCTCTCTCTCTCTCTCTCTCTCTCTCTCTCTCTCTCATATTTTTGGTTGTTGTGGCTTTGATTTTTTTCTTTTTTCTTTTGCTTTTTTCTCCTTCATTGTTTCAGTTTGTTTTTATATGAGTGTGAATGTGGTTTCTGGTCTCCTTGTGCTTGTAGTACTGTTGTATTCTATTTATCTCTTTCTATCCCTCCAATCTTCTGCATCAGTTTCCCAGAGTTAGTGTGATTCCCCTTTATCCTCCAGCTGTACTTCTAATCTCTTCCTCTTCTTCCACTTCCTCATTTTATGCCTAAACATTTTAAATTTTAACTGCTAAGGGCAAAATTGACATGTTAAGGATTTGTATACTGCATAGAATTTCATGGTTTGTTTTAGATTTTTGTTAGATAACTATAAATCTAATTCATACATTTGATGGTGGCAAACTAATGCTTAGCTCAGTGTCATTTTCTAGGCTGTGCTTGATTCTATTGTCATTACTGATGGTACCATTAGAGCCAAAAGTGACATGATTGTTCTAAACAGCTGTTTTTCTTTGTATTCCAAGACTGAGATTGACTCAGGGTCACAGAAAATACTGTGGCATAGTGCCAAAGAATCAGAGGTTTGGCCAAACAGGCAGCAACTTCTGATTCTCCAAAAATTGAAGACAGCATCCTGCAACAGACTCAAAACCCCAAAACCAGCTACACCTGCAAGATATCTCAGAGAAATAGTCATTTCCCAGCAGTTCTAAATACTAGCAATACAGCAGTCCACATAGGCAATTTACAAGCATCAACTCAGAAATTAAACCAAAAAGAAAAAAAAAAAAAAAAAAAAAAAAGAGAACTGAAACAAAATGAGAAGACACCTCAACAAGCTGCAACCACAGACATCCAGTTCATCAAAGGCAAACCCAGGAGACAAGGAGGTGGGGTAATCGAAAAGCCACCCACCTGTACTCTATAAAGTGGTAAAAACAAACCAATTAGATCAGGCCCTAGAAAAGAAGTCAAATCAGAAATAATGTCTCAGATAACTGCAGAGATGACACCCACAATTAAAATCATGATTAGAGGCACACAAAACAAGGAACTTAAGAAAATTATGGAAGCCACAAATAGCCAGCATAGGAGAGAAATTGAATTCATGAGGCAGATTCACACAGATATCCAGGAAAATAAAAATTCCATTAAATGTATCTGCAAGAGATTAAGCCAACATGAGGACAGGATCTCAGATATAGAAGACAGGCTTGCAGTTAGTGATCCTGAAAAGAAATATTTGTCAAAAATAGCAGGGCAGGGGGCTAGGGATATAGCTCAGTGGGAAAGCACCTGCCTGGTAAGTGGAAGTTTCTGAGTTCAATTCCTTGTACAAACACAACAAGAGACCTCTAAAACTCAATAGAGCACTTGATAGATGAGGCAAAGAATAACTTAATATTGATTGGAATTAATGAAAAAGCAGGAAATAGCAAAAATGATATACCAAAAAATAATACTGTCCAAAGAAATCATAACAGAAAACCTCCATGGTAGAGAAAAAGAATTTGACATACAGATAATTCAGGCATATAAACTCCAATTAGCCACTATAAAAAAAAAATCTTCAGCCAGGCGTATCATAGTCAAGATTCCAGAAATTCAACACAAGAATAAATTCTTAAAAGTTGTCATGGCAAAGACACAATTCACCTATAAAGGAAAGCATATCAAAACCTCAGCTGAGTTCTCAGCACAAACCCTCAAGTCAAGGAGAGCTTGAAGTGAAGTATTCCAAGTTCTAAAGGAAAACAAGCTTCAACTAATATTGATATACCTACCCCACAAAATTATCTTTCAAAAACTGATGGAGAAATAAGATAGTTCCATAACAAGGAACATCTAAAATGTTTTGAAGGATGTTTTAGAAATAGATAACAAGGACTACAAATCCATGAACCTCAACAGAAGAAATGCACTAGCTAAGGCAAACAATTAAATAGGTGATGGAAAAGGGGATGCAAAAACAGGAAGATAACATGACAAGGATAAGTCAATGCATAACAGTTACAGTCATCAATGTTAATGATCTCAATTCATCAATCAAAAGACATGGATTGCCAGAATGTATCAAGAAGCAAAGGGGCTGGGGAGATAGCTCAGTGGAATAAGTGCTTCCCTGGCAAGCACAAGGTCCTGAGATTGATCCCTGGAACTACCAAAAAAAAAAAAAAACTAACAATATGATGCATCAAGAAACACATTTAATTCAAAAAATACTTTGCAGACTAAAAGTCAAATGATGGAAAACAATACTTCATGTGATAGGAAACCAGAAAAAAGCAGGGGTGGTTAATGTATTTGTAGACAAAATTAATTTCAAGCCAAGATGGATTATGAGAGCTAAAGAAGGTCACTACATCCTGCTAAAAGGAACAATCCAAGAGGGAAAAATGACAGTCATAAGTATATATGCACTATATGCCTGTGCACATAATGGGCATGAAAAATTAAATAAGGACTAATACAATTGTACTAGGGTATCTTAATGCCCCGCTATCACAAAGAGACAGAAAATCAACAATGAAATATTATAACTGAACAAAACTTTTTAACAAATGGGTTTAGTAGATGTCTGCAGAGTGTTTCATCCCCAAACATCAGAATACACATTCTTCTCAGCTACACATGGGACATTCTCCAAAATAGACCACATATTAGCTCACAGAACATGCTTAAGTACATGCAAAGGAATTGAAATTATCCTATGCATATTATCAGATCATAGTGCAATGAAATTGGAACTAAGTGGCAAAAGAAACCACAAGAACATCATAAACACATGAAAATTAAACAACACTCTGCTGAATAACCAGTTGGTCACAGATGAAATTAAAAAGAAATTAGAGAGTTTTTTTACAATTAAATGATAATGACAATACAACATATAGGAACTTGTGGGAAACAGTGAAAGTAGCCCTAAGAGGGAAATTTATAGTAGTAAATACCTATATTAGGAAAACAGAGAAAGCACAAATAAACATCTTAATGGTGAGCCTCCAACTTCTAGAATAAGAAGAGCAAGCTAAGCCAAAAGTTTATATGAAGAAGGAAATTATAAAGATCAGAACAGAAATTAACACACTGGAAACTAAAAACACAATACAAATAATTAATGAACCTAACAGTTAGTTCTTTGAAAGATTGAGTAACACCAACAAATGTTTATATACCTTTATAAAAGAAAAGAAAAGACTCAAATCCATGCATTTAGGAAAGAAAAGGGTGAAATCTCAATGGAACCTGCAGAAATCTAGAAGACCATCTGCTATGACTTTGAAATCCTGTATTCTAATAAGTTGGAAAATGTAGAAGAAATGGAAAGATTCCTAGATACTTATGAATTACTAAAGCTGAATCAAGAAGATATAAAAATCATAAATAAAACAATATTGATCAATAAAATATAAGATATAATTGAAAACCTAACAACAAAGAAAAACCCAAGCCATGGTGGATTCTCTGCTGAATTCTGTAAGATATTTAGAGAAAATATAATACTACTACTCCTCAAACTCATTAATAAAATTGAAAGGGAAGAAATACTCCCAAATTCATTTCTGGAATCAAGCAATACTCTGATACCAAAACCAGAGAAGGATCCAACTGAGAAGGATAATTAAAGCAAATCTCCCTAATGACCATAGATGCGAAAATCCTCAATAAAATGCTGGCAAACATAATATAGCAAATCATCCAAAAGATTATATACCAAGAACAAGAAGGGGTTGATCTCTGGGAAGCAGAGATGGTTCAGCATACATAAATCAATAGACATAATGCATCATATTAGCAGAGCCAAGGACAAAAATCATATGATCTTCTCAGTAGATGTAGAAAAAGCTTTTGACAAAGTCCTACATCCATTCATGGTAAAAAAAAAAAAAAAAAAGAAACCTACAGAAAATTGCAATGAATGGTCTTTTATCTCTGATTGTATTTTATCAAACCAACAGCCAACATCATACTAAATGGACAAAAAATGAAAGCTTTCTAAAATCATGAATAAGACAATGTCCACTGTCTCCACTCTTATTCAACATAGTCCTGGATACTCTAGCCAAAGCAATTAGACAAGAGAAAAAAACAAAAAGAATAACGATAAGAAAGAAAAGAGTTAAATTATCACTATTTTCAGGTGACATGATACTATTCATAGAAGATCTGCAAAACTCCACTAAAAAATGCTAAATTTAATAACCAAATCCAGTAGTGTAGCTGGATATACTACTACATACAAAAAATCAATAGTCTTCCCATACACAAATAACAAACTCCATGAGAGAGAAGTTAGGGAAATAACACACTTCATAATAGCATAAAAAGAAAGAAAGAAAGAAAGAAAGAAAGAAAGAAAGAAAGAAAGAAAGAAAAAGAAGAAAGAAAGAAAGAAAGAAAGAAAGAAAGAAAGAAAGAAAGAAAGAAAGAAAGAAAATACCTAGGAATCAATCTAATGAAGGATATAAAAGACCTCTACATTCAAAAATATAGTACTCTGAAAAAAGGATATTAAAGCTGATATCAGAAAACAGAGAGGTATTTGTTCCTCTAGGATAGGAAGAACCCACATAGTGAAAATGGCTATACTTCCAAAACTGTTACACAGATTTAAGCAATTCCAAACAAAATTCCAATAGCATATCTCACAGAATTAAGAAAAAAAGTCCTAAAATTCATTTGGAACCAGAAGAAACCTAGAATAGCAAAGGCAATTTTGAGCAACAAATTCAAGGCAGGAAACATCATTATCCCTGACTTGAAATTATACTATAAAGCTATTGTGATAAAAACAGCATGCTATTGGAAAAAAAGCAGAAACAGAAACTAAACAGACTTGGGTTGGCCAGATAGCTCAGTAACTAATGCTTCTGCTTAGGCAGACATGGGCCGGAAGTTTGATCCCCAGGCCTGCCTTGCCCTTCCCGCCCCAGTGGCATGCTGAGCCAGCGGCGGCAATTGAGACCAGGTGTGGTAGTGTGTGCCTGTAATCACAGTACTTGGGAGGCTGTAAACAGGAGGATCACTATGAGTCCGATCTATGCAGTGAGACCCTGTACACCCTGTACACCCTGTACACGCTGTCCTAAATACAAAAAAAAAAAAAAAAAAGACACTGAAAAGACCCAAAGATCAATGGAACAAGTTAGGAGATGCACAAACAACTCCAGACATACTCAGCCACCTTATCTTTGACAAACACATTCACTAGAACAAAGATATAGCCTCTTTAATAAATGCTGCTGGAAAAACTAACTCAGCACATGCCAAAGATTAAAGTTGGACCCATATCTATCACCATGCCCTAAACTGAATTCAGAATGTATCAAAGATCTAAATATTAAAACAAACATTAAATCTACTGGAAGATAGAATAGCTAAAACTCTTGAAGACGTTGGTGTAGGCAAAGACTTTATGGATTAAATCCCAATGGCACATGAATGATTACAAACAATCAACAACAGAGATCTCTTCTTATTAAAAAGCTTTTCCACATCAAGAGAAACCAAGAGTGAAGAGATAACCCACAATATGGAAAAAAAAATGTTTGCCAGCTGTTTCCCAGAGAAAAGATTACTACTGAGAACAAAGAACTCAAAAAACCACACCTGCCAAATTTAATAATAATCCAATCCAAAAAGGAGATCTGAGATGAATACACACTTCTCAAATAAAGAAATACAAATGGCAAATAAACATACGAAAAATTGTTCAACATTACTGTAACTTGAGAGCTGCAAATTAAAACAACACTGAGACCTCATATCACCCTGGAAAGAACAGCTATTACCAAATGTGGGATGGGCTGGAGGGAAAAAGGAACCCTTCTCCACTGTTGGTGGGAATGTAGACTGGTGCATCCACCATGGACTCTCACCATGGAGAGTCCTCACAAAAATAGGTTTAGAGGTCCCATTTGACCCAGATATTCCTCTTCTAGGTATCTTGAGTATTTACCATGTGGCTAAGACTGTGCCAACGCAAGCTTCAGTGCATTATCTTCCTTAATTCTGACTAAAACCTTTTGAAGTTAGTGGAATGAATCTCATTTTTAATTGTTTTTTTTCTTATTAATGAAGTTGTGACTTACATATATAGCCTGTACACAACTTATATACATTTTGCAAGTATTTTCTGTCAATTTCATGGTTCTTTTTATTTTATTAAGTGCCTTAATTTTGATGAAGTATAATTTATTAACCATTCCCTTATTGATTTTTGTTTATAATAATTTTTTTCCAGTTCAAAATCACAAATTTTTTTCCATAAGCTTTGTTTTGGTTTTTATATTTAGATCCGTGGTCCATTTTAATTATCATGTATAGTGTGAAGTAAGAGTCTAAGTTTACTTTTTATAAATAGATTATTTCCAATTATCCCAGTAACACTTACTTTTTGTGGACCAGTTTAATGTTTCCATTTACTATCTTTTTATTTTTTAAGAGAATAAAAAATGGTAAAATAAAATAGAAATGATATAGAATTTCACTAAACAAAATAATAGGAACTCAACAATGGCTGTTATATTGAATACTGTTGTCTTCAAATTAGTTGTTTAGGTTACCAGATATAAGCATGCAAAATCAGTTTTTAAAAGTGTTATAAGAAATTAAAAAGAAGACAAAAATGTAAGCACTATCTACTCCTTTTAATAGACCAGCAGAAATCAGTAGTACAATTATCCAAGTTATCCTGTATATATACAAAAACATTCTTTTTCCTCACTGAGTTGTTGGGCATTTTTCTCAGAAAAAAAAATCTATTGAAAGGAAATTATAGATTTATTTTCAGACCCTAAATTCATTTATTCCTTGTTCAATCTCTTTATTTCTTTGGCTTAGTGTTGAAGTCACGTAGTATAATTAAAATGCTGTTGCTTATTTCTGTTCCTTTGTATTTCCACACACTTTAAGATAAAAGAAGAATGCTGTGAATGTGATCGTGATTACACTGACTTTATAGGTCAATTTGGGCACCTTTATGCGTCTTGAAGTTACTCATGTTTTCAACTCATGAAAATCAAACATGCAAAGATCTTACAGATAAAACTCAGAAGGTGAAG
>NW_004524595.1:2311122-2315520 GCF_000260255.1 Octodon degus | reverse complement strand
TTGTACTGGCTAGGTTCGATGTTGGCTAAAAGTGATGAAAGGCAACATCACTGACTTATGCCTAATCCTGGCAGAAAGCTTGATTTAGTCTTTCATTATTTACTTAGTCTTTCATTATTAGGTGTGTTGTTAGGTGCAAACTTTTCATCAATACCCTGTTACAGGTTGAGAAAGTTTTCTTTGATTTCTAGTATATGCAGAGATCTTTTAATAGATAAGTGTTCAGTATTATCAGATTTCCTTTCTGTGTCTATTTAGATAATCATATGGCTTATTACTTGCTGTATGTATATACCATACTCCTTAACTTTTGGATAGTAAACTAACCTTTCTTCTGAAAGTCTATTTGATTATAGTATGTCAACTTTTTCAAGTGTTGCTGGATTTGGCTTCTCAATATTTTAAGAATTTTTGCATTTATGTTGGTGAGAAATATTTGTCAGTGAGTTTTATTCTTTTTGACATTTTTCCCCAGATTTAGTATTAGAGGAATAGAATGAAATAGGAAGTATTTACCTTTATGTTTCTGAATGTTAAAATTGGTGTTACTTATTGTCTAAATATTTGGTAGAATTTACCGCTGCATGTGGACTTCTTTCTAGAATGCTTTCAATTTCTAGTTCAACTTATGTCTACTTAGATTTTTAAATTTTTTTCAACCTGGTTCTGATAATCTGTGTTTTTATGAGATACATCCCTTTCATCTAAGTGATCTAAACTTTAATTTCATCGAAATTTTTTGGCAAAACATGTTTACAGTGTTTACAAATTTCCTTTATCATCTTTTAATTTCTCTAGAGTCAATAGCGATGTCCTCTGTCTCATTCCTGCATTTGCTATTTGTGTCTTTTCTTCTTTCTTTGGTTAGTTAAAAAAAAATTCTTTTCAATTTTTTAACCTTTTCTAAAACTACCTTTTGGTTTAAGTGATTCTCATTGTTGCTTTTCTGTTTTCTTTTTTATTGACTTCTTTGTTTCTTTTCCCCCCTGACATATTTTCATTTATTCTCAACAGCAACAGAAACTGTTTCCAAATAAATGCAGGTACCTTGTGTTTTCAAGAGACATTTTCAAATATGCTATTCAATTGAAGTTTAAAAGCCATACCTTGCCCTATTTAGCAGTGGTTTTGATTAGAAGGTCAGTCCTCACATTGTCAACCTTTGACACCAGAATGGAGCCCTACTCGGGAATGCTATCAGATGGATACACATACTCCTGGGGACGCATGCTCCAGCACATTCAGGTCCCTGAGGTAGGCAGATAACAGTCACATCTTCTTATCAGTAACCTCACTTCTGCCTCTAATGAACAGATAGTGCGCACATTTCATGAAGCCACCTTCCTAGAACTGCCAATAAGATAAAGATCACTAAAACTAGAGATCTCAGTAGGTAAACCATGAAAATTCACTTGAAAATTTTCAAAGTGGTCCTGAGATAAATATCCGGCCTGGTTAAGGTCAGCTATTAGTGGCTAGGCAACCTAGTATCGTGGGTTACTAACTTTGCAAAAGTATAAACAAGGGACTGTCTGTTTTGAGGTAAGCAATAC
The DNA here is from genome assembly GCF_000260255.1 of Octodon degus. Lineage (NCBI taxonomy): Eukaryota > Metazoa > Chordata > Mammalia > Rodentia > Octodontidae > Octodon > Octodon degus. The sequence continues at coordinate 2,313,967 of NW_004524595.1, read as the reverse complement.
AGATAGATAGATGATTGATAGATAGATCGATAGATAGATAGATAGATAGATAGATAGTATAGATATACAGCTGCTCCCTCTTACTTCATTGAGAAGAAAGGTCTGTATTAATAGTGTTAGACAAAGATACCATGTCTGCATCTTGTCCTCTGAATGACTTCTATGAAGACAACAATATGCAATGTATTAATTATTGTAACTATCCCACTCACCTGTTTTGAAACTATTTCACTGCTATTTTACCTTTTTGCTCATAAAAAATAAAAAATAAAAAAATACTTTTCAAAGTGGTAATATTAGGAAATATGAGGAATTCTTTTTAATTGTGCTTTTAAATATGTAGGGCTTTTTTGTTTGGTTTGGCTTGGTTTGGCCAGCTCATCCCACCCTGAGGGCAGGGCTGGTTTCATTAATTTCTACTCTAATTTTTATTTTCCTTATGATGTGGGATTTGAGTATTTACTTTTTTTTTTAAAGTGGATGCCTAGGCTATGGATGTGAGGTTTTGGTTCTTTCCTGATAAAAGTCATTCAAATATATACATTTATTCCTAATAACTTCTTATTTAATGTATAAAATTTTGATTCTATTTCAGTTTTCATTCAATTAAACTATTTTCTGATGTTCTCGGTTGGGTTTCCATTAGCCATCGAAGCATAAACGGGAAGGATTTCTTTTGGCTCACAGTTTGAGGCTCCCGCCTGTGACCCAGTGACCCTGTTGGGCAGGGTGGCATGGTTGGAAGCACTTGGAGAGCAAAGCTCCTAGCTTGTAGCCAGCAGGAAAAAGAGAGAAGAGACTGAGCTCTTGTAGAGGATGCCGCCATGGCCTTCCACCACGCCCCACCCCTTAAAGAGCCCGTCTCCTCCTAATAGCACCAAGTCGGAGACTTCTCCTTTAACACATGGGCCTTCATGGAACATTTTAGATCCACACTGTAGTACTTCTTATATGACACTTCTGTGACACTGAGTCTGGATGTCCTCCCAAACCTCATTTGGTCACTGGCAGAGCTTCTGTGGCTTGATTTATTGTGTGATGCTGGGATCAAGAGTGTGTGATTCCTGCATTGGCCCACTGATTGGTCTGGCATAGCTTCGGGTATAGACGGTGGGAAGGCCCACCCAGGGTGTGAGTGCCACCTACCCTGGGGGCATGTCGTCTGGAGAGAACATCAGGGACAAAAATGGCTGCTCTCATCACTGCCGCTTCTTTGCTACTCTACCACCTCTACGCCTTGCTGTGTTCCTCCTTCCATGAGCTGCTGCGCCTTTGCGGTGCCCCTCTGCCATGCCTCCTTTGCCTCGGAGCCCGCCAACTATGAACTGAAACCTCTACACAATAAGAGCTAAATCACCCTTTCCTCCTTAACTTTGGGTGGTGGACATTTTGCCTCAGCAATGAGAAAAATAAATGAGACAGCTGTGTTGTAGAAATTTGATAAACGATTTCCAAGTTTTTGTGAATTCCCTTCAATTATGAATTTCTCTCTGTTCCATTCTAGTTACAGAGCATACTTCATGTGCCTTTTAACTCTGTAAGTTTATTAAGACTTACCTTATGACCTCCCCTATAGCCTCAAATGAAGACAGTTTTCTGTGCACTTGAAAGGATTATATATTCTCTAATCATCAGGTACAGTGTTTCATATATTTTCAGGATAAGTGGTAGATATTATGGTTCAAGACTTCTATACCTTTTTCTGTCAACTTGATCTACCAATTATAGAGACTGTAGTACTAAAATTTCCAACAATAAATCTTGCCTTATCTGTTTCTCCTTTCAATACTGGTAGTTTCATTTCATATATTTTGAGGATCTGTCACTACATAAATATGCATTTATAATTGTTAGAACTTCCTGGTGAATAAATTTGTTGTTTATAAATTGTCTATCTTTTCCTTGATAACATTTCATGCCTTAGTTTAATCTAATTAATGTAACTTCTCCAGTTTTCTCACAGTTAATTGTTTATATGGTATTTATTTTTCTCTCCTTTTATTTTCAATCTATTTGTATCATGGAATCTATGTTGTGTCCCTTATAAAAACATACAGTTGGATCTTGCTTTTTTATATGCTCTGGTAATATCTTGTCTCCTCTCATTTTGCTCTTCTGTTCCTAAAGGTATTTTTTAACTGTCATATATTTTTCAGTGTACCATTTGAAATATTCTGTTGACTTTTTTCCTTTACATTTTGGAGTTACCTTCTTAGTGATTGTTCTAGGAATTGTAATATGCATCTTAATTTATCATTCTAGTTCAGATTGCCATTAATCCAATTTCAGTAATATATAAAAAACTTTATTCAGATATATTTCCATTTCATTACTAATGTTTTGTATTATTCTTATCATTTATACCTCTATATGGTATCAGTTCAATAATATTATAATTGTAGATTTACGTAATTTTATGTAAGAGAGGAAAGGAGGAAAATGCCGAATCTCTTATGGTAACCGATATATTCAACATTTCTGGCACTTTTCATTTCTTCAGTGGAGTCAAGTTACTTCATGGTGGTATGCATTTATTTCATTCTGAAGGTCTCCTTTTAGAATATATTATAAAGCAGGCTGACTAGAAACAAATTCTCTGTCTTTTTTATTTGGAAAGTATTCTAATTTTTCTTCATTTTAACAGACAGTTTGAGTTCATATAGACATTTTAGTATACTTTTCCTCTTCAAAACTCTGGAGTATGTAATTCCCCTGCCTTTTGGGTAGAATTGTTTTAAATAAGATGTCAGCTGGGGCTGGTGAGATGGCTCAGTGGTCTAAAGCACCTACTTAGAACAAGCTTGGCAAAGCACAGGGACCGCGGTTCAATCCCCCAGCACCACAT
>NW_004524595.1:2306419-2310132 GCF_000260255.1 Octodon degus | reverse complement strand
GGCTTGCAGGCACTTTAATCCGCTGAGCTATTTGGCCAGCCCAGGTTTTCATTTTAGTTACTGTGTTTTTCAACTCAAGATTTTCTATTTTCTTCCTTTTTTTTAAAAAAAATTCATACTCTTCAGTGAAATAAGTCAGACCTGCATGTGCATCATATTGTCTCCCTCATGTAAGAACCTGAAAGAGTAAATAAAATCTGAAGGGTACAATAGACACTGTGAAAAGGGAATCAATCTGTTCAAAAAGGAGGAATTACTGAGATAAGGAGGACAGGACCAGGATTGGGGAAGAGATATATCTGTGTTTGTATGCAAGATGGCTTGGATAACTGTACTGTGGATTTCTGATGGTCTATGGAAAGGAGCCCTTAATTTTTTTTTCTTCCCCTTTTTTCCTTTTTCTTCTTTCTCTTTAATTTCTTATAAGATTTTTCTTTTTTCTTCCTTTTTTCTAATTTGCATGCATATATCTGACAGTCGAAACAACTAAGTTGAAGGCAACACTATGTAATACAACAAATACTGTTGAATTCATATTGTTTTGCTTAGTGAAATTCTGTATCATTCCAAATTTTTATTACTATTTTGCATTCTCTTTAAAAAATGAGCTTTAACCACTAAAAAGAATATATGCAGTGTATTATTTGTTGAAACTGTACTTTCGATTTGATTTGAAACTGTCTCTTTGCTGTATGTTTATCAATAAAACTTTGAAAAGAAAAAAAAAATAAAAAATGAAAAAATATTCTTGTAGTCAGCAAAGTTCGTAAATTTTATTGCTATTATTGTTATACTTTCCTTAATATCCTAACCTATTTTTTATAGTGATTGTTCTTTCACCATAATTACTATAGCTGCTTATGAGGCTTTGTTTTGTAAATTCAATATATCTAAGGACATTGAGAGATGTTTTATTAACTCTTATTTCTTCAAGGGCACATTTTTCTGTTTCTGTGCATATATCCTAATTTTCGATGAAACATGGGCATTTTAGATAATATATTATAGAAATTCCAGATTCTGACTTCCTTATAAAGATTAATGTTGGGTTTTTTTGTTGTTATATTATTTTGTTTTCTTGTTGGTTTTGTTTTAGTGACTTGGCAAGCTATATCTGTGAGAACTGTCTTCCAACAATGTGTGGCTACTGATGTGTCTTTACTGACTGTTTTCCTCATGTGTATTTTTATCCTAAAGCTGGTTTCCTTTGGATCATCTCTGTATAGTTTAGTTACAAACATTTGGCTAGAGGATGCAATTAAACATCTTGAGTCAGTGAGGTTCCTGTAATAAGTAAATAAATCTGTGCATAGCTAAGGGAATTCATCCAGGATTGGGTTGTTGAGGTCTTCCATATTTTCTCCACACATGCACATGGCTTCAGAAGTGGCTTGAACATTGGGGTTCTCTTGGACTCTGTCTTACTTCCACAAAGAATACACATGGCTTCTGTGATATCTGCTTGCCCCAATATAATCAAAATGTGAGACGGGTAGAATCCTCATACCCCTGCTCTACCCCCATTTAACTTCTCAGATCATCATTTCCCCCTGTAACACTATTGAGTGTGTACATTGCTCAACTACTGTCTCAGTCCCTCCATACCAACTGAGCTCCCTTTGACTGTGTCAGAGAAGCTGTTGTTCATTGTTCTGTACTTTGGCATTCACTGTTGACTTACAAAAAGGGGCAGACAGGAGCAGTACTAGGTCAGACCTCCATCATTCTTACTTAAAGTCAAACAATATTTTAAAACATGAACACTTTTCATATCTTTGTATGCTTGGTCAGATTTAAAAGAACAAAAACAGCTATTTCTGTCATCTTTTTCCAGCCCTTTAGTTAGTTTTAAGAGCCAGAATTTACCAGTCTCTTCATTTGACCATAGTTCTGTCTAGCTTACTTATTTGAAATCTTTTGTCCCAAACATGGCAGCCCTGTTCCTGCAATTACTGTATGGAGTTGTCATGAGACTAAAGTAAAATAATATCTGGTAAGTACCAGATACAACATAAATCCTGATAATTACAAGCAGGGTAACTGCACATAATCGGGTGGCTTGTGTCCTCCAAAACATGTTGAGTAAAGTGTGAGTAGGGGCTGAAATTCAGTTCATGCTCTACTTGTCAAGCCATAAAACCTAGCTCAGGTTGCATCCATCCATCCACCTGGAAAAGACAGGAAGGTACATTTAGCTTTTGTTTTCTTCTTATTAATACAAAGGTGGTTTCTTTCCTTCTCTCACACCCTCCTCCTTTCCTTGATTTAGGTTAAATCCCTTACCTGGCGCTCTCCCAAATAGTCACACAAGTAGTCTTTATTAATTTCATACCCTTTGGTTGTTTCTCTTTTCATTTTATTGCTTTATTTAATTTTCCAGGGTAAGTGAGCTCAGTGATTTTACACATGCATTTGTCAAAGCATGAATTGAAAAGAAGTTGCAGGTTACTGCTGCTGTTTGTACAGGCACTGTGAAGTGTATTGGTAATTACTTTTCTGTCCAAAACTTAGTTTCTAAATTCTTTTCATAGACACAAGACCCCTTCAAGACCCATTTTTTACTGCATCTGACACCTGACTCCCTATTGAAGGGTATGCTGAGCTTCTGTCTTGTATTTGACCTCAGGAACACAGAACTCAATTTATTCAGCTTATCTTTTAAAATACTTTTCTACTGCAGGATATTTTCATTATTTCTTCATTCTCGTAGGCTTCCAGATTTAATATACCTCCGATAGCAATTTAGGCTCTAAGCTTGCTCTCTAGCAAGTAATGTTTCTTCAATTTGTATGTGGCACACAAAAGGTCAACAGGTATCTAGATTTTTCTTTACTATTGGGCAAGCCTATTTAGCTGATGTGCCAGCTAGTCCTGCCTGGTATGCTTCCTGAGGTGGAAATGGGTAGGATACCTTTAGCTTTTGAAGGGAAAATGTTGAAAGAGGAACAAAAGACACATGTCCAACCATAAGTGCTAGCTCTGGAATGTATCCATCTAGGAGATGAATCTTTTACTAATTCCTCAAATTAGCAAAAGCATGTTTTCCTTTATTTAAAACATCTGTATTAAACCAAAACTCTGGGCCGGCCAAATAGCTCAGTGGATTAAAGCACCTGCAAGCAGGCACAAGGGCTTGGGGTTCAATTTCCAGGCCAGCCATGTTGGCCCCACCCCCAGGGCACACTGAGATGGCAATTGAGAGTGGACGTGGTGGTACATGCCTGTAATCCCAGCACTTGGGAAGTTGTAAACAGGAGAATCACTACAATTCTGATCTAGTAGTGAGATCCTGAATACCCTATAGACCCTTCCCTAAAAAATTAAAAAGTAAAAAATAAACCAAAGCTCTGTATAGCACACGCTTCACAAACTTAGAATGTAAGATTCAATAAACTCTACTACATTGACAGAGTTGTACAACCACAATCAAATTTATGTCATTTTTGCAGTCCCATACCAAAATGATCTACCTAGTCATTGTCATCTCCTCATCCCTGTCCCCTAAATCTAAGTGACCACTGACCTACTTTCTATCTTCATAGATTTTCATACTCTGAGAATTTACTTTTCTCTTTCTTTCTTTCTTTCTTCTTTTCTTTCTTTCTTTCTTTCTTTCTTTCTTTCTTTCTTTCTTTCTTTCTTTCTTTCTTTCTTTCTTTCTTTAAAATAGACCTAATTCGTAGAGTATACACTACTGTGTTCCTGAGCATTGG
>NW_004524595.1:2301910-2306299 GCF_000260255.1 Octodon degus | reverse complement strand
TCTCAGCCTCCCCAATGCTGAGATTACAGGCGTACACCACCATATCTGGTTTCAGGGCAGGAATGGTGCACCCTGGGTTCGGAGGCTGGCAAAGAACTTGGGTTCTTGCACTTGCCAGGCAGGTGCTTAGACTGCTGAGCTATATCCCTAGTCCCTCAGGCTAAGTCTTTTACTGAGTGTTGACCCAACACAGTCACACAATTACTCTTGTTAATCACATGGTCATGAAGGGGCAAGAGAGCATAAAGCAAAAGATGATGAAAAGAAAGTAATGAAGTGCTCATACAAGGGCTAGACAGTTATGAGTAATCTCCAAAGACACTGCTTAGTCCAAAATATTAAGACAGTTTTCTTCTCTAAAATCTTCATTTCTGATGGCTCTGTCTTTTTAATATTCTCAGTGTTCTTGACCTAATTTATAATTTAAAACTCCAAACAGATCATATGTACTTGAATGTGTGAAGGATAGCCATGACAACACTGGGCTGTCATGCTGGCCTCCCTGAGCACGCACTAACAAAGAATGAAAACTTTCAGGGTAGAAACAGAGCATGTTAATATCTGCAGAAAAAAAAGAAAGAATTCCTAGAAAAAGAAAAATATCTAAGGAAAGATATTTTGGTAAAGCTTTGAACTTATGTAACTCAAGCAATATTGGAAATAAGGGGATTAAAAGGAGGCCCCCCAAGATGTTACAGACATGAATTTAATGTCTATCTACTGTTAGATATTATGGCACTATACAACAACAACAACAAAAAAAAACCCAAGCCATTTTCATTGCAGACACCTTGAAATAATTCTTTATTCCTTAGAAAAGATTTCAAATAATGTTTAATTGCCTCAAATTGCAGAAAATTTTGACCAACATAGAAAAGGAAATTGCCAAAAAAAACACAAATGCAGACTTATGTACTAAGCAACAGAAACACAGGAAGTTTTGCACACCACACATAAAATCAGTTTTGTTAACAAACTGTTAGCATCCAGCTTACTTTCAAACAATAACAGCTGCCATAAAAATCAATTAGGAAAGACATGAAACCCAGCAAACGTACTTTGATCAAACATGACTGTGAGAAAGTACTGAGTCCTAAATGAAGAAGTGGAAAAAATCAAAACCAGATCACAATGTTTTAGAAAATAATAACCTAGACTACACAGCCTTAGCAACCCGGGTTACAGGTTCTTACCAATCTCTTGCCTGGGAGTGCTGGACACCAAGTTCTGAACCCATGTGTACATTTTAGTGCCTACTACAATTTCTTTTGTAAGTGCACATGGTTACTGTTGTGGGCACAGGCTGATTGTCTGAACATTGTCTTTGTTGTTTTCACAAAGTGATGCCCCTATATATGTTATACATGGATACCTGCACTGAGTAAGCCTCCTATATGAAGGATCAGGATTTTTCAATGAAGACAGAGTAGAATCTCTTGTCATAGGCTGTTGTGGTTAAGATGAGTCTGGCAGGGCCACATGTGAATCTCAGGACACTTACCTGTTTGCAGAATGATGTCTAATGCATTGTTTTATAGATTTGATAAGTCAGAAAAGAGAGCCAAAGAAGTAAAAAGACCACCAGATCTCTTTTCAACTTATACTACATCACTTTATTTTTCTCCATCTTAAATGAGTAAAGATTATCCTTTCACTCTAAGAGGAATTATGCCATAGTTATACCCTATTCAAGAAATTTTATCTTTGTTCTTCTTACAAGGCCTTGACTTTCCTTAACATCTCTTCAGGCATAAATTCAGAGTGGTTTGTGGCTTTTTCTTAAACAGAGCCCATATTTCTCTGGGATGTGTCTTATCTCAACCATTTGATATACACCAATCGATGAGGCTAAGAAATCCATATAACACTAAGAAAAGCTTTGTAATAAGAGGAAATAAGGAAATAAGACAGCTACACCTACTTTTATGGATTATCTGATCCTACCCACTCAATTCATCAATAGGAAAGTGAGGCTGCTATGCCACTCCCAACCTCCAGAACAATGTTCCTTCTAGTTCTAAAAGGACAAGGTGTGTGTGTGTGTTTGTGTGTGTGTGTGTTTGTGTGTCTACATGCAATAAACATCCTAACTGATTTCAGTAACCTGATTCCATTTTCCTACACTGACTGAAGCATCTGTGGTCTAGATGGTAATCTCTATCCTAGGGCCACACCCCTCGCGCTGACAACCTGCAAAGAACACACAGGTGATAATGGGTTTCCTAAGGCCTCTTTCAAGACACGGTAGATACCAGGCAGCATACCAGGTAGATACCAGGATGGGCATAATTTGGCTGAGTCACAGGACAGAGAGAATGACCATAGCATCACTGGCCTCTGTGTGATGTCCTGAATGTACTGCCAGACACCTAGTGAGGGTGAGTCTTCCACGGGAGTAGCCTGAGAAGCATTTTACTTGGTTTTAATATAAGGGAAAGAACAAGAGGTTCAGTGTCTAGACATTAATTCAAGATCTTATTACCATATAGGTTTATAGGTTTGGGCCACCTACTTCAACTCTGTTTCCAATTATAGGTTAAAAAATATTTAATGAATGTCTATTTTGTATTAGACACTGTGTTAGGCTTTTGGGACATTGCAATGACTAAGAGATATCCAGCTTCCTTTCTTGGAAGCTTATTATTTAGCCTCAGTTTTCCAACTTATAGTTAGGGACATTGATGATACCCATCTTGCTGTCTTAAAAGAGCTAAACATGAATGTGGATGGAAAAGCACTTTGCAATCTGGAGCTCTGCACAGTTTCATTTGGGACAGGATCCAGGGCTGGTTCCTGACCCAGTGAGCAGCTCTTCCAGTCCCTGTATGTGTGGCTTCATTCCCTCCTTCAGCTATCACAGACAGGGGCTTCACAGAAACTGTGCCCTGTGTAGTTGACACAACTTCTTTGGGCTCCTTCCAAGGTGAAATAGTAGCCTCACCCCAGTCTCACCATTTCTAGGAATACACCTTCTTCAGACCCTGCCTGGGGTGCTTTTGGTCTATAAGCACTTGCTTATGTCTACCTGCTGCTCTCCTGCTGCTAGGTATTTCTGATGTTTCTGGCTCACTAAGAGGTTCACTGTACTTACATTAGAGTGGACTCACTGAGTAATGGACTTATTGGACACTTACAATAAGTTAGGTCAGTTTGTCTCTAAGATCCAGCCAGCTCTATGGATGGGGCCATTTCTAGAATGGTGCCCTTTGTGAGTTCTGGCCCTGATCACAAGACCACATCATTCTTCCTCCCTCTTTGGTCAAAAGTAGCTTTGTTTATTTCCATTGATGTTGAAAAATTTCAGAAACAGTAGCATAAGATAACACAAATCTATGACTTCATAGGCTAGAGATCAGACGTTCACCCTTCCAAGATAGAAGAAAAAGATCTTTTGTTTTCTTGCTTCTAGAGCTTCCTGTATTCCTTTCCTCATGGCCTCTTCCTCCATCATCAAACCAGCAGAGTAGCACCTCAGCATCTTCAAATCTCTCCTACTTCCCCCCCGTATCTCTTACTATGATTCTCTGTCTCTCTCTTTCTCTTCTCCCTTCCTCTCCTCCTCTCCTTCCCTCTTCCTTCAGACCTGTGCTCCTATCTTCACATTCATTCCTTTTCCGTTTACTGTCACACTTCCTTCCCTCACTTAACAAGACCTCTGTAAATACTTTGGCCGATCTGAATAATCCATGATAATCTCAACTGCCATGATTGTTGTCATACAAGACAAATATACATGGGTCTTGGGAAGAAAGGCCGTGTATGTGTGCATATGTGTGTGTATGTGTGATGGGCCCACCATACTAGTCTCTTCTGAGGTTCTCTATCCTGGAAAATCTAACACGACAAGTTCAGCTACTCTACTGTCCTTCTAGGGTGCCATATGACTTTCTAGAGACAATGCTCCCATTCTGTGCCATGGTTTAGTGGTTGGCCTGGAGCACCAGGCTGTCATAGAGGCTGAATAGAGCCAGAGTCAGATGCTCAGTGAACTAGGAAGTCCAATACAGAGCACAGAAGCTCTGCAGTGATCTTCAAAGTGTGACCAGAATTATGTTACTTTTCAACTTAAAAATAAGGAACTAAGCTGTTAATAGTGTTATACAATTTTATACACACACAATTAATGAAAACACGCATAGTGCATACTCAAAAATATTCTACTGATGGGGTGCACAAATCATAGTTTGAATGCCACTTTCTTAAAGTAGCAACTTGACATAAGCCTAAGAGAACAGTACAGAGAGGTAGCTTGAGAGGGCAGAAGTCTGTGAACATTTAGCATAGACAGTTCCAGTTTGAATGATCAGCATGAAATAAGTGAAAACCAAGGAACTCATTCTGGAGAGAGAGAGAGAGAGAGAGAGAGAGAGAGAGAGAGAGAGAGAGAGA
>NW_004524595.1:2292035-2300595 GCF_000260255.1 Octodon degus | reverse complement strand
GTTGAAAATGTACTTCCAATTTGATTTGAAACTGTCTCATTGCTATCTGTTTATCAATAAAATTTTGAAAAAAATAAAAAATTAAAAAAAAAAGAATTAGTGTCTGAAAGAGTTCAATCAGCAAATGAAGCCTGAAGGCAGGAATGGATGGCTTATGACAGGTTTACTGGATAACAGAGGGATTGCAGGGTAGACTTTCACCATATTACATATTTGCCAGCAATCCAAAGAGTAAAGGGAAAGAGCATGAGAGCTGGAACCAACTCAGTTACTTGGCTGCAGCCTGCAGTGACTGTGGATACAAAGAGGACTATTTGAAGAGAACTTTCCCAAAACATCACCTATAGGTCAAAAGTTTATCCATGTTCCTGCTCCATCTGGGATGGGGTATGTCTTAGTTTCTTTTCTCATTATTGAGACAAAATATTCAAAACTTCCCAAAAAAGGAGGCAAGGATAATTTACCTCACAGTTTGTGAAGGTTTTAGTTCATGGTCAGCTGGCTCCAAGGAAGGGTGGCACATGACAGGTGGAAAACCATTCATGGTGTTAGAAGATAGCAAGAGCAACAAGGGAGAGGCAGAGGAAGAGAGATGGAGAGGGAGAGGGACAGAGAGAAGGGACAGAAGAGATGCAAGCTACCAACCTGAGGGTGGATGTAACAATTTCATCCTTAATCCCAGTACTGGACCATGAATCAATTGCAAACTTGATTCAGCCACCTCTGAAAAGTCTGTCCCCACGAGCATATGGGCCTTTGTGGGGACATCCAGACACAAATTGTGACAGGGCATATTTGAGAAGTATTCATACAGGTTTTTTGAAGAGCAAGTCAAACCCTTGGGGAAGGAGTTGGATGAAGGATAAAAAATGCAGGTGTTAATCTGGGCTTCTCTGCCTAAAGATAGACTTCTGATGGGTCCAAGAACTCCTGAAAGGTGTGAGAAACATGTGCAATCCATATGCCAATTCAGATGCGGTGGAAAAATATCAAGGTGTAGCGACTTCCAAAAGATTTGTCCATTAGGATAGATATATAGTTACATTCCCTTAATGAATAGAGGGATTTGTTCTAATATTGTTTGTAAATAGGATATCATGTCTGCATCTTGTACAGCAAATAACCACTAGGAAGAATGTATGCAATGTGTTAATTATTGAAACTGTCCTACCAATTTGGTTTGAAACTGTCTCACTGCTATTTGTTTCTCAATAAAATTATGGAAAAAAAATAAAAATAAAATCATGAATGGGAAAAAAAAAAGATTTGTCCAACCCCTAACTCCTGGCCCCTGTGTAGATGACCTTACTGGAATAGGATTTGTGCAGCTGTAGTTAAGGATACTAAGATAAAACCAGGCTGAATTTAAGATGAGGTCTAAATCAAATGACATAGTTCTCAAATCAGGCAGATCCGAGATAAGGCTACAAGAAGGATATCTTGTAGCAATGGAGGCAGAAGTTACAGTGATGCATCTATGAGCTAAGGAACATTAAGGATTGCTAGCAACCACAAGACTCTAGGAGAGAAACATGGAATGAATTTTCATTCAGAGCCTCTCATTTGGAAGGTATCAGTCCTGCAGATACCTTGTCTCAAGCTGTTTGGCCTCTACAACTGAGAAAAGATGTTTCTGGGTGTTTTAAGCCACTCAGTTTCCATGAATGTCCTATAGCAACCATAGAAAACTGTCACACAAGGGTGCTGGAGCAGTGGATTGAAAGGCCCCATTCTGGCACCGAGTAATCTAGGCATGTGTTGAGGGTTTCTTAGTTGTGATTTCTTAGGACAGAGTTTCTCAATATTTTAAAAACTGAACCATCTTTGTGAACAGTAATGTCTCAGTAGCCATGCCCCATCAAGGGCCTCCCCTCAAAATAAATTGAAGCAAAAATGTGAGTCTCAACACTCTGAAAGAACTGAGTTGAAGACTGCAAAGGCCCTCCCAACTGAGTCTAAATCCATGCTTCCTGTGTACTACACAAGAGTGAGCAGCTTTTAGGAGGGACTGATAATGATAATGTGTTTTCCACCTTTAAGCTAAGGTTCATGTGAGAGTTCAAAATCTTGACTTACTGGAAGACAAAAATGTGTCCCCTTGACAACATTCTAAAACATAGGAAGTAGTAGACACCAAGCATGCCCATGGCACTGCATAAAAAGTCACCGAATGTCTCAACCTGATCATTCCTCAAGATTTCATTAATTTGTAAAATTCATCATAATGATCATTTTTTGTCATCTCGCTGCTCTGAATTGTATGTACCTTATTTGTCTCAGCTACAGGAGCCATAACTGCAAAGCATCCAAAATGTATGCTCTTACAGTTCATTATCTGTACGATCGGAATTATCTTTCTGCCTTTTTCTGGCCTTTCTTTGTCCCATGACAAGAAATACTGCAGTTGTCCAAATGCTATCCAACCAATAAATATTCAGTTAATGAAAAATAAAACAGCGATTCTAGCATCCTGAAGAATACCCCATCACTGTTCCTCATCCCCATCATAAGCATATTTTTTTGCCAATCACAGAAAAATATCATTTCTAAAGATTGGGGCAGTAGGGTTAAGATGTGAGTCCTCGTTTTGTCACTGTACAGAGGGGGCATGTCATTCTCACTCGCAGGCCCTTACCTCTTTGCTTGAAAAGCAAGGGACATTACAAGATCAGCTTGCTTAATGAGGAATGATCCTACTTCGGGGAATAAGTAGTAATGTGATGAATTGATTAAAAAAATGATGGCATACCTATTATTGGAAGTTCTGGACACATCTTCACGTTGTGGTAGAAACAGTCCCTGCAGTGGTTGGAAAGCAGATCGCTTTGTTTCCATGACTGTCCAATGTTTTTTGAGTACAGATCCTTCACTAGTTCCCACAAAATATAAGCATATGTTCCTGACACTGGGTGATTCCTCCTCGTTATGTCGAGATGTGCTTGTTCACTGAAGGGCTTCAAAAAGAAGACTGTTGTATCCACAGGGGTTTTTGTTATGACTGTTTACATTCCTGTCCACAGGGATACTACCTATCACCTGATGATAGAAATGATGCTTTTCAGAGAGATGGAAGTTGATAACATTGACTTAAAAATTGATATTCCAATCCTGACTGACTCATCTAATGAGAAAAGGTCTGCGTATAGTGCGTGTACTGACCCAAGGCATCCCTCATAAAATCATAATGGTATCCGTATGTTTCCATATGAGAAACATTGAGAAGTAAGGCCTGGAAGATAGGCCAGTGGCATAGTGCCTGTGTGGCAGGTGTGAGGTCCTAAGTTCAATCCCTGGTACAAAAAAAGAAAAAGAAAAGAAAGAAGCATTGAGAAGTGAGGATTTATTTTTACCTCCTTCCCTTCCTCTCCTTCTTCCTCACAGCACTCTTTCTCACAGCACTCAGTGTGTCACACATATGCCAGAGATCACAAGGTAGAAGATGAAACAGGCCAGAAAATGACAATGCACAATGTACAGGAACTGTTGAAAAATTTTAAAAGGACTAATTGTCAAATTTATGATGCTTGATCCCACAAGGTCTGTGGAATTCCAAAAAAATACACATGTTGCTTTTCTCTCTCTCTCTCTTGATCTCACTGAATTGCTATTACAATTAAACTTTAGAATATAAATATTGTTGAAAGTGTACAATGACTAAAAACATGTTTCTAGAACTTAGATATTACAATTCACAGGGGCCGGCAAGATAGCTCAGCAGTTTAAAGCACTTGCTTAGGCAAGCTTAGGCAAGCACAGGGACCACAATTCGATCTCGGCATCACATACTGTGCCAGCCCCACACCTAGGGTAGGATGAGCCTGACAGAGTCCAGGCAGAGTTGTGCACACCTATAATCCCAGCACTGGGGAGGCTGAAAACAGGAGGATCACCATGAGTCCAAGCTGCATAGTGAGACCCTGTAACAACTCAATAAATAAATAAATTTGCAAATATCTCTAGGGCTGATTGAATGAAAGTAAATCTGGAAGAAAGCCCTCATCACCAGTCACCTGGATGACTTATTAAAATTTATTTTTAAATCCTCTTATGGCAATTGAAATAGCAATAAAATACTGCATTTTTTTCTAATTGGTTGACAAAAATGACAAAGTTCTGACAATATCACCAATTGAACATAAAGTCTTGGGAAGGAACACTAATACGTCAATGATGAGAAAGCATAATATAAAGTGGTGTTCCCACTCTGGAAAAAAGATGGAGAGTATGTAATGAAATAAGGAGTGCACAATCCCTTCCACCTAGTAATTCCTCTTTCTGAGCAACTCTTGGACATGCATACCAAGAGACATGTGCAAAACCACTTACAGTAGCATTATTTGCAATTGCAAAAACCAGAACATAACTCAAATGACCAATGCAGAAAAAGAAATTGTAGTACTTTTCATACAATGGATTCACTATGGTATCAAAACAATAAACCATGTGCCACAAGAGAAAAATCACAAAAGAACACTATGATTCTATTGACATTAAAAAGTCCCAAATATGAAAATCTAATCAACATGATGTTTGGAATTACAAACCTAGGTAGGAAGGCCATCACGAAAGGCAAATAAATCACTAACACAAAACGCAGAATAGTGGCTCCCTCCAAGAAAGGAGAGAACTCTGGTTTAGGTGGAGGACAAAGGGACTGACAGTATTCAAACTATTATGCTTAGTGATAAGAATGGAGAGGTAATCTTTGACCTATGGATACATGCTATATTTATGTGCTTGCACATATTAGATTTCATAATATAATTTTAAGATATGCACATTCTTAGGCTCTATGTGGTGAATTGAAATCTTAGGTTATAGGACCCAAGTATTTTCTGTAACTTTTTTTTTAGGAGATTTGGAGGCATTACTGAGTTCTCACCTACATATCAATACCCAAATAAAAGTTGCTGAAAGTATAAATCAACATTAGGCAATCTCAAGAGAGTCCTAAAACCAGAAAAGGTCAGTTCAGGAGAATAAATGGGAAGGAAAGGTGTCTCAGTTGTGTTGCCATGACAGGGTTCAAGGCTGATATATAACATAAACCTGAGAGAATTAATTACTTTTGGGTCACCTCCATCGGCTTACCTGAGCCCTGTTTCTGTTAAGCTCCTGAGTTACAGGAGCCTGAGATAATCACACTTAAGTAGTACTCAGCCACAGAGCAGGCTCTGGCTGTGGTTCTCATTACAAAGACAGAAACACGATGGGGTAGAAAGTTCCCTTATCTAGGAACATCACAACAAATGTTTTCTCCTGGGTCCGAGAGAGTGATCTGCTTGGTTTTCATTGGCTCAGTCCGCTCCTCTGAGGCCTACCTTCCTCTTCCACTCTTTTCCCCTCACAAAAACACAAACCAATGTGACAGCGTAGGTAGAAGTGCTTTGTAACCTGCAAGTACCATTCTGACTGTCTGGTGTGCTCGGTACCGTATCAAATAGATTTCTTTCCCCCAAACAGAAGCACAGGCTAGGAATTTGGACTTAGCAGAATTTTTGAAATCCAAGAAATGGGAAGCTCTAACATGTGGATTGGAGAGACCCGAAGACTAGGCTAGAGCTTGGTATGTCTACATCTCTTTCTAAAACCTCTTCAAATTTGCAACAAGTTCATTCTGAGCCTACCTTGTTCAGGCCTTGATTAACCTGGAGGGGGATGTTCAGAAACAGCCCAGAAGAATTGGAAGCATTACACAAAACAAGTGTGAAGCCTGAATATTCATAAGGAGCTTTGAAACAAACTTTAACCTAGTTCTGCTTTACCCTCCAAATGAAGAGTGTCAGATTTAGGAAACAAAAATGTAGGACATTCAATCGTATTTGAAGTTTTCAGGATAAATAGCACGGTTTTTAGTATACTCTCACAGTTGCATGAGAGAGGCTTACATCAAAAATCATTTGTTCACCTTAAATTTAAATCAACCAGGTATCTTGCACTTTATTTAGCCAGCCCATAACAAATTGACAGAGATAAGCATATTTTTCCCTATCTTACCTTGGGAAAATCTGCATGGAATAGAGTTATGAAATCCTATGTCTATTACTTAGTAAAAGAAGAAAGGGTTGGGCTGAACTTGGCATTAAACTTACATACTTTCTGTCCTTACACAGCCCAAGAAAGCCATGGGGAGACACATATTAAAAATAGGCTTCAAAGGAAACAGGACAGAAACATAGGAAAGCCTCACTGTTTCAGACAGAAAAAGGGCCTCCTAGCCTAGTGTTAGCCCATCCAACACATTTTTCAGCAGCCTCTGCCCTTACCTCTGGGCATCTCCTTAGACTGCTCTGCTTCAGGTCCACCCAACAAGTCCATCTGGGAGGCCTCCTCAGAGGGCACACGGCGCCAGGACCAGCTCTGGTTCCCAAGGTCATGCAGTGGAGGAGAATATTCCAGCTCACAGGGGAAGTCAAAACTGCACTCCAAGCCTGCAATGATAGCTAAGGGTTAGTGGAACAGAATGTTTCCAAATATAGCCCCTTTACTCCAGAAAGTCAACCTTTATCTCATCCACAACTTTCAACCTATCTAGGGGATGGGAGTTGTCAATTCCAATGGTGACCAGACTCTATAATGGAACAAAGGGCACAAAGAGAAAAAAAAGTATTTTTCCTGTGACTTACAACATGGGAAGTGTCCTCAGAAAAGGTTATAAACCAAAGAGCTAATAGACTGGAGAGTGAGAAGCTCTGTGTCCTATGGGGTTGCCCAGTGATGGTGAAGAGGGCTTGAAGGTCACATGAGAAGGATCCAATGAGCAACCAGTTAGATTTCACTCTAAGTCTGGCTCTGAAAAAATAAGCTCTCTGGCTCTCAATTTCATCATCTGTACATTAGGGATGATAATATGTACTTCTAGAGTTTTCCAGAACTGGTGGTAAAACATTATTATCTCTAAACAGTTGGTACTCAGGTGAGATCCTAGCCAGGTTCTGCCCTGTCTGACTAAGAAATAGGTCAAAAAGAATACAAGTTATGCACAAAGCTCTGATCAACTAGCCCTCTCTGATGCACCCTACAATCTCCCTGCCAGTGAGGAAGACCAAGGATACGGGAGTAAATCATGATTTACTCTCTTGGAGAAGGACTGGGGAAGGTCTCAGGGTTGGTGGGGGGCATCAAAGAAAAACATAGAGAGACCATACTCTAGGACATGTATGATGTTTCTGTGCCTTTCTTGAGGGGGGATTGATCGCCTGTGGCTCAATTATTCCACATTTGCCCCAAGTTGGGGGTATCCAACTCAGCCTCTCTTTGGCCCTCCTTAGTCTACTAAGAGTGGCTGAAGATCTTGGCATATGGCAGGCTCTCAAAGCTTTACAGATGGATGAGCAGAAGACGTGTCAAAGTGCAGATCACTCGGCCGCCTCCTGGTTCATCCTTCTGCCCCACTGCAGGGCAATGAAAACAGAGGCAACGGGATAAAGGACAGAATACTGAGCAAGGAACATGAGAAATTCAGGTTGGATCCAGGCTCGGCTCATCCCTCCTCATGTGAAAACTTTATTTTTCTCAGCTGTAAAGAAAGGGTTTATAGATGAGATGATACGGGAAGCAAAAGCACTGAGTGAAAACTGGACTCTGCTCTTGCTCTGTCATTGGTTTTCTGGTGACCTGCAACCAGTCACTTGTCCTTTCTGGGCCCCAAATTCCTCAACCAAAGATGTAGACCAGTTGTTTTCTAAAGTTCCTTCTTCTTTCAACTTTATTAAGGTTCCAAAGTCCTTGCTTTCAAAGGAGTTTTAGCTAATTTGATAAATCAGTCTGCATGGTAGCACCACACTAATGGGTGCTAACCCCCAATTAGCATTTGTGCTATTAAAAAGCAGCTTCTGGGGCCACCACTTCCTGCACCTCCAAGATAAGTGTGGTTTGGGGAATTTCAGAATGCAGTGGAGAAGTGGGGCTGAGTCTAGTGCAGACGGCCACTCGCTGATGGGCCTTTCATCATCCATAGGCCACTGGTCCTGCCTGGGAGTAGGAGTTAAGATAATTCCCAGTGACACCAGCCAAACTCTCTAAGCTTAAAGAAAGAGGAAAAAATCCTTCAATTACACTTCCATTAAGTATTTTTCTGCTTCTCAGCCAGGAGAGATTTATGTTCCCAGTTGCTCTCCAGGAGCTGCCATCCTTCTGGTCTTAAGGTTAATACCACTCGCCCTTTCATGATTTGGACAATTCACCTTTATAATGGCAAGTTGAAATTATAGCTCTTGCCTTGTTTGAGTTGACATGCCACAGATACCTATGTGTTTCATTGGCCCAGGAGGTTCTGTTGCTAGATGCACTATTGCTACGTACGCAGTTGATGTGCAGGAATCTGACCTTACTTGCCAAACACCTGGCTGTGACAGCAGAATGAAAGGAGAAAACTCACCCTATACTTTGCATTTTTTGACATCAAAAAGACTCTCAGAAGGAAAGGTGTGGCCTTACATAAGGCTCATCTGGGAATAACCAAAAAGGCAGACAAACGTGAGTGAATGATCATGTGAAAAGATGGGGTGGGGGGAGAGAGAGAGAGAGAGAGAGAGAGAGAGAGAGAGAGAGAGAGAGA
>NW_004524595.1:2289572-2291810 GCF_000260255.1 Octodon degus | reverse complement strand
GAGAGAGAGAGACAGACAGACAGACAGACAGACAGACAGAGAGAGACACACAGAGAGAGACAGAGAGAGAGAGAGAGAGAGAGAGAGAGAGAGAGAGAGAGAGAGAGAGAGAGGAGAGAGACCAACCTATCAATGTCTCTTGTTCTGTATTAACTGTGTGTGCCTCTCTCAACTTCTGCACATTTCACCCTCTGCACCTGTCTTACGTCTTGACAGTTCACCTTCTACAAATGCTGTCCTTAGGACAGAAACGAATCAGGCACTGCCTGGCCACTGTGCATCACTGGACAAACGGGCACTGCCACCACCAAGTACCATCAGTTCCTGGATCTTTGAACTTGTGGAGCATGATAATCATCTGTGTTTGGGTCAGACCTGGCCTAAGAAAACAAGTGAGGTAACTCCCAAGGTTACCCAGTGAGTATGTTTTACAATTCTTGCTCCAAGGTATACTCTCTGGAAGGGTCAAATTTATACACTCTTGCTTTAAAAAAGAATGAATTTAACATTATAGCTCATTTGGTTGGACCTGGATTAGGCTTTTCTATATTTTGATTTTAATTTCTCATAAAATATTTGGTTGCAAAGCATCCTATGCAGATCAAAATTAGTCATCACTTTGTTTTTTTTTTTTTTGTTTGTTTGTTTAGTTATCACTTTGAACTCAAAAATTTCTGAATGGTAAAGAGTAAAAGCAATTTTTAGTAGAGGGAGATGAATAATTTATATATTACTGTTGAATACATAAAATGCTATGGTCGTATTACAGATAATCTGACAAAATGTATTAAAATAAGTAAACACATGCAATTTAATCCTCAATCCCATTTTAGGAAGCATATGATATGGCATGTTAACGCCCATGGGATAATCCACTAACCTGTGCTACCTCTTGAGTATAATCTATGTATTATGCTTAACATTTTTTTCTTGTGATAATATGGGATGAACTCATGGACTCTGCATTGAGCTACATCCTTAGCCTCTATGTATATATGTATGTTGTGTGCATGTGTGTGTGTGTGTGTGTGTGTGTGTGTGTGTGTGTGTGTGTATTTTGACACAGCATCTTCTTAAATTTCCTGGGCTGGCCTTGAACTTATACTCCCCCTGCCTCAGACTTCCAGAAAGCTGGAATTGTGAGCATGTGCCACCTTAGTTGGCTTCAGAACGTTTCTTGGCTGTGTGTATTTGCTCTTCTATGATTTGTCTTTATGCACTATTCATATACTTTTCTTCTGGGATTGTTTTTATCACCAATTTTTAATTGTTTTTATATGTTAAAATAGTAACTTCTTTCTGAGAAAATGTTAAAATAATCATTCAGTTGATGGACATACAGGATGTTTCCAAGAGATTCTAGGCCTGGGATGCACCTGAGTCCCTCTCCCTAGTGCTCTTCTGAGTAGGAGCCTATGCAGTGGGTATTGTAGAATTTCTTTCCCTAGGGATAGAGGGCTGCAGTGGAGTGCTCAGTCTTAAACAGCCTTATGGCAGAAGCAAGGGACACTCCAGAGAAGAGATGGGAGATGCCCTTCACTAAGCCTGTCTCTGGATGTCTGCCCATCAGTGCGCTAAGTACATTTCTTATCTCACCATATGTATTATGTAGAACAGCACTAAGAAGTGGATGATGTTTTCTTTTCAGAAAGTTCCCAAACACAGAGGCAGAATGAGACCTAAGACTATATAAATCTATAGATAATCAATGTTCTTCATCACTCTTCCATAGCTTCAGAATCTCAATTAAGGGCCAAAGAATAAATCAAATAATGAATGAAAATCTTGCGAAAAGTTTTATTTTAGATATTCGCAGATCCAAGGATTACAAACTTTTCATAGCTCAAAGGCTTCTCTATTTCCTCTGTATCAAGCCCATGTGCAAATTGACTAAGACCTTCAGAAGAATCTAGAGATTTCAATCTTACCGTACATAACTATTTGGTCCATTAAGAAGCAACAATTATCAAAAAAAAAATTTTATATCAATAAAAATTTAAAAAGAAGGAAGAAAGGGAAGAAGGGAGGGAAGGAAGAAAGAAGGGAGGAAGAGAGGGAAGGGAGGAGGAGGGGAGGAGGGAGGGCAGGGGAGAGGAGAGGACAGAGGAAAGAAGACAAGAGGAGAAGAGAGGAGAGGAGAGGAGAGGAGAGGAGAGGAGAGGACAGAGGAGAGGAGAGGACAGAGGAGAGGAGAGGACAGAGGAGAGGAGAAAGGAGAGGAGAGGAAAAGAGAGGAGA